>NC_079191.1:35305546-35543046 GCF_029499605.1 Hyla sarda | reverse complement strand
ATACACTGTATATGGCTGAAGGCTGTATGTCTGCTGGGGAACTATACTGCACCTAATGTGGGGGAACTATACTGCACCTAATGTGGGGGAACTATACTGCATGTAATGTGGGGGAACTGTACTGCACCTAATGTGGGGGAACTATACTGCACCTAATGTGGGGAACTATACTGCACCTAATGTGGGGGAACTATACTGCACGTAATGTGGGGGAACTAAACTGCACGTAATGTGGGGTAACTATACTGCCAACCTAATGTGGGGGACCTATACTGCCAATCTAATGTGGGGGAACTATACTGACTACCTAATGTGGGGGAACTATACTGACAATCTAATGTGGGGAACTATACTGCACCTAATCTGGGGGAACTATACTGCACCTAATGTGCGGGAACTATACTGCACCTAATGTGGGGAACTATACTGCACGTAATGTGGGGGAACTATACTACATATAATGTGGGGGAACTATACTGCATGTAATGTGGGGGAACTATACAGCCAACCTAATGTGGGGGACCTATACTGCTAACCTAATGTGGGGGAACTATACCGACAACCTAATGTGGGGGAACTATATTGCCAACCTAATGTGGGGGGACTTATACTGCCAGCCTAATGTGGGAGAACTATACTGACAACCTAATGTGGGGGAACTATACTGACCACCTAATATGGGGGGACTTATACTGCCAGCCTAATATGGGGGAACTATACTGACAGCCTAATGTGGGGGAACTATACTGCCAACCTAATGTGGGGGAACTATATTTCCAACCTAATGTGGGGGACCTATACTGCCAGTCTAATGTGGGGGACCTATACTGCCAGTCTAATGTGGGGGACCTATACTGCCAGTCTAATGTGGGGGAACTACAACCTAATGTGGGGGAACTACACTGCCAACCGAATGTGGGGGAACTACAAACTAGTGTGGGGGGACTTATACTGCCAGCCTAATGTGGGGGAACTGTGCTTCCAATCTAATGTGGGGGAACTACAACCTAATGTGGGGGAACTACAACCTAAAGTGAGGGACCTATACTGCCTACCTAATGTGGGGGAACCTATACTGCCAACCTAATATGGGGGAACTACAACCTAATGTGGGGGAACTATGCTGTCAGCTTAATGTGGGGGAACTATGCTGCCAACCTATTGTGGGGGACCTATACTGCCAACCTAATGTGGGGGAACTACAACCTAATGTGGGGGAACTATACTGCCAACCTAATGTGGGGGAACTATACTGTCAGCCTAATGTGGGGGAACTATGCTGCCATCCTAATGTGAGGGAACTATGCTGCCAACCTAATGTGGGGGAACTATACAAAATATAAAATTGTACTATTCTGATCCCTATAACTCTTTTATTTTTCTGTGTATGGGGATGTATGAGGGTAATTTTTTGCACCGTGATTTGTAGTTTTTATGGGTAAAATTTTTGTTTTGATGGGACTTATCAATTGCTTTTTAGATATTTTTTATGGTATTTGAAGTGACCAAAAATGTGCAAATCTGGTTAGTGCACTATTGTGACTTTTGATTTTGCCCAGGGCCACGCTAAGCCTAAAACCATCCCTGGACATCTTTTCCCCTATCCAAAAGGATGCCGCATTGCCGGCCCAGAGATCACAGGGGGATCCTAGAGTTCTCCTCGATCTCCGGGCTGGCACTGCGGCATTCTGAACACGAAAGCTTGGGGCTTCCATGTTCATGATGTCACGCCACACCCCTTCCATTCATGTCTATGTGAGGCGGCCTGACATCAAGCTCCCTCCTATAAGGTGACTTTATTACTCACCTGTCAGACAGTAATGGACATGCTTAGGAAGGATCAGTGCTTGTCTTGGGGCTAAATGGCTATGTTATGAGTTTACCATAATGCTGCAACCTTCTTTTTGTGAAATGGTTATTGCCTGTTGGAGTCCACCCCTCACCCAACCCAGGATTCCTTGTTTGTAAGTGCGAGGTCACTTTTCTTCCTCCCACACATCAGCCACCCCACCCAATGCAGCACACCTGAGCTGCCTTGCATGCTGTGCTGAAAACTACAATGCCCTGCAGCCCTTTTGAGAATCATCTCCCTCCTTCCCAGTCGCACCACCCATTAAAACTCAAACAGGCTCCTTACAACACCTGACTAGTGATGTAATGTCTCAGGCTGCACTGCAACCTGGGAAGAGCTGAGACAAAACTCATTTTGTATGCTGCTAAAAATTAACATCGGGGCAAAGATCCCATAACAATTGTGAGACCAGCCATCAAACACTGGTACAGACATTATATTATGAACTACACCAACTTAACAGCCCCTGTAGCACAGTCAAATAAAAAAAAAAAAGCCTGGAATACCCCTTAAACACCTCCCCCCAACCCCCCCCCCCCACTCACACACACATACATACATATTTGTGTGGACTTTCCCACAGAGAGTTCCCAGGAGTGTCTTCATGGCACCATCAAAGGACTAGCCCAGATAGATGCATAGTCACAGAACAGATGCGGATGTGGTTAAACAACACAGTGAGAAAGAAGTGTACCCAAAACAGTTGAGCGGGGTTGACAGTCCAGACTAGAATAGGCATACCATCAAAGGTAAAAAAAAGATAAATCAAAAAGATGGGGCTAAAGGTTTAATGTTTCTCCTTAAAGGGGTACTCCGGGGAAAATCTATATATTTTTTTTTTTTATCACCTGGTGCCAGAAAGTTAAAGAGATTTGTAAAATGCTTCTATTAAAAAATCTTAATCCTTCCAGTACTATTAGCTGCTGAATTCTACAGAGGAAATTATTTTCTTTTTGGAACACAGAGCTCTCTGCTGACATCATGACCACAGTGCTCTCTGCTGACATCTCTGTCCATTTTAAGAACTGTCCAGAGTAGGAGAAAATCCCCATAGTAAATATATGCTGCTCTGGACAGTTCCCAAAATGGACAGAGATTTCAGCAGAGAGCACTGTGCTCGTGATTCAACAGAGAGCACTGTGTTCCAAAAAGAAAATAATGTCCTCTGTAGTATTCAGCAGCTAATAAGTACTGGAAGGATTAAGATTTTTTTTAATTCAAGTAATTTACAAATCTGTTTAACTTTGTGGCACCAGTTGATTTAAAAAAAAAAAAACAAGCAAAAAGGTTTTCACAGGAGTACCCCTTTAAAGGGGTTGTCCAGGATTAGAAAAACACTGCTCCTTTTTTTTGCAAAAATAGCACCACTCCTGTCCACAGGTTGTGTCTGGTATTGCAGATTGGCTCTTTTGAAGTAGATCTGCAGTACTACACTCCTACACAACCTTTGGACAGAGGTGGCACTGTTTTTGCAAAAAAGAAGCAGTGTTTTTCTAATCCTGGACAACCCTTTTAAGGAGGTGCCATAAAGATGAACAGACTTTTAGGCCATTGATTAGTGTTGAGCAGCATAGGCCATATTCGAATTTGCGATATTTCGCGAATATATGGACGAATATTCGTCATATATTCGCTAAATTCGCATATTCGTAATATTCGTGTTATATGCTAAAATTAGCATAAACGAAAATTTGCATGTGCGAAAATTAGCACATGTGGAAATTCGCATGTGCGAAAATTTGCATATGCGTAAATTTGCATATGCAAATTTTCCCATATGCGAAAATTCGTACGCCAGTCTCACACAGCAGTATTAGAGCCTTCTTTACACCACACAAGCTGGAAGCAGAGAGGGATAATCACTGTGATGTGTACTGTGAAAAAAAAAAAAAGAAAAAAAATATTCGTAATTACGAATATATAGTGCTACATTCGCGAATAAAATTTGCATTGCGAATATTCGCGAGCAACACTACTTATATTTGTAACCCAATTTCTCTCGAGTAAGCACATACCTCATGTCTATGTAAAGTGTTCGGCGGGCGCAGTAGAGGGCTCAGAAGGGAATGAGCGACAAGGGGATTTTGGAGAGTACGTTTTTCTGAAATGGTTTTTGGGGGGCATGTTGCATTTAGGAAGCCCCTATGGTGCCAGAACAGCAAAAAAAACACATGGCATACCATTTTGGAAACTAGACCCCTTGAGGAATGTAACAAGGAATTAAGTGAGCCTTAATATCCCACAGGTGTTTCACGACTTTTGCATATGTAAAAAAAAATAAAAATGTCACTAAAATGTGTGTTTCCCCCAAAATTTCACATTTTTGCAAGGGTTAATAGCAGAAACCCCCCCAAAATTTGTAACCCCATCTTTTCTGAGAATGGAGGTACCCCATAAGTTGACCTGAAGTGCACTACGGGCGAACTACAATGCTCAGAAGAGAAGGAGTCATATTTGGCTTTTTGAGAGCAAATTTTGCTCGGGGGGCATGTCGCATTTAGGAAGCCCCTATTGTACGCCAGTCTCACACAGTAGTATTAGAGCCTTCTTTACACCACACAAGCTGGAAGCAGAGAGGGATGATCACTGTGATGTGTACTGTGAAAAAAAAAAAAAGAAAAAATATATTCGTAATTACGAATATATAGTGCTATATTCGCGAATAAAATTTGCATTGCGAATATTCGCGAGCAACACTACCATTGATGTTCCGCAGGGTATTCTGGAAAGAAAGGATGTGTAAAGCAACTCCCACTCCCCCTTTTCAGGAAGCTTTGCCTTTAAAATCATGTTATACTCCAACTCAGAGTCTTAGAAACTGACCAGAAATGTATGCCAAATCAGAAATATCATTACAGGGAGGGGTGTTGGCTGACTAGTCAGAGGCCTATCATAGTGGGACTTAACCCCTTAAGGACCGAGCCCTTTTTCACCTTAAGGACCGGAGCGTTTTTTGCAATTCTGACCACTGTCACTTTAAACATTAATAACTCTGGAATGCTTTTAGTTATCATTCTGATTCCGAGATAGTTTTTTCGTGACATATTCTACTTTAACTTAGTGGTAAAATTTTATGGTAGCTTGCATCCTTTCTTGGTGAAAAATCACCAAATTTGATGAAAAAAATGAAAATTTTGCATTTTTCTAACTTTGAAGCTCTCTGCTTGTAAGGAAAATGGATATTCAAAATATTTTTTTATGGGTTCACATATACAATATGTCTACTTTATGTTTGCATCATAAAATTTATGAGTTTTTACTTTTGGAAGACACCAGAGGGCTTCAAAGTTCAGCAGCAATTTTGACATTTTTCACAAAATTTTCAAACTCGCTATTTTTCATGGACCAGTTCAGGTTTGTAGTGGATTTGAAGGGCCTTCATATTAGAAATGCCCCATAAAAGACCCCATTATAAAAACTACAACCCCCAAAGTATTCAAAATGACATTCAGTAAGTGTATTAACCCTTTAGGTGTTTCACAGGAATAGCAGCAAAGTGAAGGAGAAAATTCAAAATCTTCATTTTTTACACTCGCATGTTCTTGTAGACCCAATTTTTGAATTTTTGCAAGGGGTAAAAAGTAGAAAATTTTTACTTGTATTTGAAACCCAATTTCTCTCGAGTAAGCACATATCTCATATGTCTATGTTAATTGTTTAGCGGGCGCAGTAGAGGGCTCAGAAGGGAAGGAGCGTCAAATGGTTTTTGGGGAGCATGTCACCTTTAGGAAGCCCCTATGGTGCTAGAACAGCAAAAAAACACACATGGCATACCATTTGGAAACTAGACCCCTCAGGGAACGTAACAAGGGGTAAAGTGAACCTTAATATCCCACAGGTGTTTCACGACTTTTGCATATGTAAAAAAAATCATTTTTTTTTATCTAAAATGCTTGGTTTCCCAAAAATTTTAAATTTTTAAAAAGGGTAATAGCAGAAAATACCCCCCAAAATTTGAAGCCCAATTTCTCCCGATTCAGAAAACACTCCATATGGGGGTGAAAAGTGCTCTGCTGGCGCACTACAGGTCTCAGAAGAGAAGGAGTCACATTTGGCTTTTTGAAAGCAAATTTTGCTCTGGGGGCATGCCGCATTTAGGAAGCCCCTATGGTGCCAGAACAGCAAAAAAAAAAAACACATGGCATACCATTTTGGAAACTAGACCCCTCGGGAAACGTAACAAGGGGTAATGTGAACCTTAATACCCTACAGGTGTTTCACGACTTTTGCATATGTGAACATTTTTTATTTTTTTTTACCTAAAATGCTTGGTTTCCCAAAATGTTTACATTTTTAAAAAGGGTAATAGCAGAAAAAAAACCCAAAATTCGAAGCCCAATTTCTCCCGATTCAGAAAACACCCCATATGGGGGTGAAAAGTGCTCTGCTGGCGCACTACAGGTCTCAGAAGAGAAGGAGTCACATTTGGCTTTTTGAAAGCAAATTTTGCTCTGGGGGCATGCCGCATTTAGGAAGCCCCTATGGTGCCAGGACAGAAAAAAAAAACTCATGGCATACTATTTTGGAAACTAGACGCCTCGGGGAACGTAACAAGGGGTTAAGTGAACCTTTACCCACAGGTGTTTCATGACTTTTGTATATGTAAAAAACTAATTTTTTTTTTAGCTAAAATGCTTGTTTTCCCAAAAATTTTACATTTTTAAAAAGGGTAATAGCAGAAAATACCCCACAAAATGTGAAGCCCAATTTCTCCCGAGTACGGCGATACCCCATATGTGGCCCTAAACTGTTGCCTTGAAATACGACAGGGCTCCAAAGTGAGAGTGCCATGCGCATTTGAGGCCTAAATTAGGGATTGCATAGGGGTGGACATAGGGGTATTCTATGCCAGTGATTCCCAAACAGGGGGCCTCCAGCTGTTGTAAAACTCCCAGCATGCCTGGACAGTCAGTAGCTATTTGGCAATACTGGGAGTAGTTGTTTTGCAACAGCTGGAGGCTCCGTTCTGGAAACAGTGGCGTACCAGAAGTTTTTCATTTTTATTGGGGAGGGGAGGGGGGCTGTGTAGGGGTATGTGTATATGTAGTGTTTTTTACTTTTTATTTTATTTTGTGTTAGTGTAGTGTAGTGTTTTTAGGGTACAGTCGCATGGGCGGGGGGGTTCACAGTAGTTTCTCGCTGGCAGTTTGAGCTGCGACAGAAAATTTGCCTCAGCTCAAACTTGCAGCCGGATACTTACTGTAATCCTCCGCCTATGTGAGTGTACCCTGTATGTTCACATTGGGGGGGGGGGAAACATCCAGCTGTTGCAAAACTACAACTCCCAGCATGTACGGTCTATCTGTGCATGCTGGGAGTTGTAGTTTTGCAACAGCTGGAGACACATAGGTTGTGAAACACTGAGTTTGGTAACAAACTCAGTGTTTTGCAACCAGTGTGCCTTCAGCTGTTGCAAAAGCTACAACCCCCAGCATGTACGGACAGCGGAAGGGCATGCTGGGTCTTGTAGTTATGCAACAGCCGGAGGCATACTACATTGGCTGGGGATGTTGGGGATTGTAGTTTGCAACAGCTGGAGACACACTGGTTTACTACTTAACTCAGTGTGCCTTCAGCTGTTGCAAAACTACAACTCTCAGCAGTCACCGACAGAGAACGGGCATGCTGGGAGTTGTAGTTATGCAACCACCAGATGCACCACTACAACTCCCAGCATGCACTTTAGCTGATTGTGCAAGCTGGGAGTTGTAGTTACACAACAGCTGAAGGTACACTTTTCCATAGAAAGAATGTGCCTCCAGCTGTTGCCAAACTACAAGTCCCAGCATGCCCATAAGGGCATGCTGGGAGTTGTGGTGGTCTGCCTCCTGCTGTTGCATAACTACAGCTCCCAGCATGCCCTTGTTGCATGCTTGGAGCTGTTGCTAAACAACAGCAGGAGGCTGTCACTCACCTCCAACGATCCACACTGCAGGACTGTCCCTCGCCGCCGCCGTCGCTCCTGGGGCCCCGATCCCAACAGGGACGCCGGGGATCGGGGTCCCCAGCACCGGGGGTCGTCTTCCCGCACCCGCTCACGTCCTCCAGAAGAGGGGTGGAACGGGTTGCGGGAGTGACACCCGCAGCAGGCGCCCTGATTGGTCGGCCGGGAATCAGGGCGATCGTGAGGTGGCACCAGTGCCACCTCACTCCTGCAGACTCTGGCTGTTCGGGGCCGTCTCTGATCAGCTAGTAATTCCGGGTCATCGGGTCACTGGAGACCCGATTGACCCGGAATCCGCCGCAGATCGCTGGACTGAATTGTCCAGCGATCTGCGGCAATCGCCGACATGGGGGGACATAATGACCCCCCTGGGCGATATGCCGGGATGCCTGCTGAACGATTTCAGCAGGCATCCGGCTCCGGCTCCCCTCCGGCTAGCGGTGGGGGCCGGAAATGCTCAGGGCGTATCCATACGCCCTTGGTCCTTAAGGACTTGGAAACGGGGGCGTATGGATACGCCCTATGTCCTTAAGGGGTTAAAGGGGTATTCCAGGATTTTCTTTCTGTCTTTAAGCCCATGATGCCAAGTTATAATACAGTGTAATACGCTTCTATGACATCCGTACATTGTTTTACCCTGATTCCATGCACTGTACCCACACCTGGAAGACAGATGTGACAACTTTCTGATTAACCAGATTCATGTCTAAATAACAGAAACTAAGTGGATGAGGATCTCAGGAGAGGTGGCCATGACATAACAGACTGTAGAATCAGGTAGAGTTCATCTGACTTAAAAAGCACCTGACATATAAGGTGATTTTTCAAAAGAAGCTGTCCTGTGTGTGTGCATGAGAAGCATCAATATTTCTCGACATTATATTACTTGTATATGATATATTTCAGCAGATTTCTGCTCTGCAGGCTCCATCATTAATTTGCAGTTCTCCCAGAGCTGGTAAGTTCTCCACCCCCATAGACTCTGAATAGATATTGTTGGCTTGCAGATACAGGACAAAGCTGAGCTGATTTCCAGAGTGGAATACAGTCTCACATAGAAGGGGGGCAGGAAAGAAGCTTAACCCCTTAAGGACCGGAGGTTTTTCCGTTTTTGCATTTTCGTTTTTTGCTCCTTGCCTTTAAAAAATCATAACTCTTTCAAATTTACACCTAAAAATCCATATGATGGCTTATTTTTTGCGCCACCAATTCTACTTTGTAATGACGTCAGTCATTTTGCCCAAAAATCTATGGTGAAGCGGGAAAAAAAATCATTGTGCGACAAAATTGAAAAAAAAAACGCTGTTTTGTAACTTTTGGGGGCTTCCGTTTCTACGTAGTACATTTTTCGGTAAAAATGACACCTGATATGTATTTTGTAGGTCCATACGATTAAAATGATACCCTACTTATATAGGTTTGATTTTGTCGGACTTTTAGAAAAAATCATAACTACATGCAGGAAAATTAATACGTTTAAAATTGTCATCTTCTGACCCCTATAACTTTTTTATTTTTCCGTGTATGGGGCAGTATGAGGGCTCATTTTTTGCGCCGTGATCTGAAGTTTTTAATGGTACCATTTTTGCATTGATAGGACTTATTGATCACTTTTTATTCATTTTTAAATGATATAAAAAGTGACCAAAAATGCACTATTTTGGACTTTGGAATTTTTTTGCGCGCACGCCATTGACCGAGCGGTTTAATTAATGATATATTTTTATAATTCGGACATTTCCGCACGCGGTGATACCACATATGTTTATTTTTATTTTTATTTACACTGTGTTTTTTTTTTTTATTGGAAAAGGGGGGTGATTCAAACTTTTAATAGGGGAGGAGTTAAATGATCTTTATTCACTTTTTTTTTTCACTTTTTTTTTGCAGTGTTATAGGTCCCATAGGGACCTATAACACTGCACACACTGATCTTCTATGTTGATCACTGGTTTCTCATAAGAAACCAGTGATCAACGATTCTGCCGCATGACTGCTCATGCCTGGATCTCAGGCACTGAGCAGTCATTCGGCGATCGGACAGCGAGGAGGCAGGTAGGGGCCCTCCCGCTGTCCTGTCAGCTGTTCGGGATGCCGCGATTAGCCGCGGCTATCCCGAACAGCCCGACTGAGCTAGCCGGGAACTTTCACTTTCACTTTTAGCCGCGCGGCTCAGCTTTGAGCGCGCGGCTAAAGGGTTAATAGCGCGCGGCGCCGCGATCGGCGCTGCGCGCTATTAGAGGCGGGTCCCGGCTTCACTATGACGCCGGGCCCGCCATGATATGACGCGGGGTTACTGTGTAACCCCGCGTTATATCAGAAGAGCAGGACCAATGACGTACCGGTACGTCATTGGTCCTTAAAGGGTTAAAGGGGTATTCCAGGCCAAAACTTTTTTTTTTATTTATCAACTGGCTTCGGAAAGTTAAACAGATTTGTAAATTACTCCTATTCAAATTTTTTAATCCTTCCAATAGTTATTAGCTTCTGAAGTTGAGTTGCTGTTTTCTGTCTAACTGCTTTCTGATGACTCACATCCCGGGAGCTGTCCAGCTCCTATAGGGATATTCTGCCATCATGCACAGCTCCTGGGACGTGACATCATCATTGAGCAGTTAGACAGAAAACTTCAGAAGCTAATAACTATTGGAAGGATTAAGATTTTTTTACAAATCTGTTTAACTTTCCGGAGCCAGTTGATATATAAAAAAAAGTTTTTGCCTGGAATACCCCTTTAACCCCTTAAGGACCCAGCCAATTTTCACTGTAGGACCCGGCCATTTTTTTGCACATCTGACCACTGTCACTTTAAACATTAATAACTCTGGAATGCTTTTAGTTATCATTCTGATTCCGAGATTGTTTTTTCGTGACATATTCTACTTTAACATAGTGGTAAAATTTTGTGGTAACTTGCATCCTTTCTTGGTGAAAAATCCCAAAATTTGATGAAAAATTTTGCATTTTTCTAACTTTGAAGCTCTCTGCTTGTAAGGAAAATGGATATTCCAAATAATTTTTATTTTTATTCACATATACAATATGTCTACTTTATGTTTGCATCATAAAATTGACGTGTTTTTACTTTTGGAAGACACCAGAGGGCTTCAAAGTTCAGCAGCAATTTTCCGATTTTTCACAAAATTTTCAAACTCACTATTTTTCCGGGACCAGTTCAGGTTTGAAGTGGATTTGAAGGGTCTTCATATTAGAAATACCCCACAAATGACCCCATTATAAAAACTGCACCCCACAAAGTATTCATAATGAAATTCAGTCAGCATTTTAACCATTTAGGTGTTTCACAGGAATAGCAGCAAAGTGAAGGAGAAAATTCACAATCTTCATTTTTTACACTCGCATGTTCTTGTAGACCCAATTTTTGAATTTTTACAAGGGGTAAAAGGCGAAAATGTATACTTATATTTGTAACCCAATTTCTCTCGAGTAAGCACATACCTCATATGTCTATGTAAAGTGTTCGGCGGGCGCAGTAGAGGGCTCAGAAGCGAAGGAGCAACAAGGGGATTTTGGAGAGTACGTTTTTCTGAAATGGTTTTTGGGGGGCATGTTGCATTTAGGAAGCCCCTATGGTGCCAGAACAGCAAAAAAAAACACATGGCATACCATTTTGGAAACTAGACCCCTTGAGGAAGGTGTTTCACGACTTTTGCATATGTAAAAAAAAAAAAAGAATTTCACTAAAATGTTTGTTTCCCCCCAAATTTCACATTTTTGCAAGGGTTAATAGCAGAAAACACCCCGCAAAATGTGTAACCCCTTCTCTTCTGAGTATGGAGGTACCCCATAAGTTGACCTGAAGTGCACTACGGGCGAACTACAATGCTCAGAAGAGAAGGAGTCATATTTGGCTTTTTGAGAGCAAATTTTGCTCGGGGGGCATGTTGCATTTAGGAAGCCCCTATGGTGCCAGAACAGCAAAAAAAAAAACACATGGCATACCATTTTGGAAACTAGGCCCCTTGAGGAATGTAACAAGGAATAAAGTGAGCCTTAATTCCCCACAGGGGTTTCACGACTTTTGCATATGTAAAAAAAAATTAAAAAATTTTCACTAAAATGTGTGCTTCCCCCAAAATTTCACATTTTTGCAAGGGTTAATAGCAGAAAATACCCCCCCCCCCCAAAAAAAAAAAATTTGTAACCCCATCTCTTCTGAGTATGGAAATACCCCATGTGTGGACGTCAAGTGCTCTGCTGGCGCACTACAATGCTCAGAAGAGAAGGAGCGCCATTGAGCTTTTGGGTAAAAAATTGTTTGGAATGGAAGTCAGGGGCCATGTGCTTTTACAAAGCCCCCTGTGGTGCCAGAACAGTGGACCCCCCACATGTGACCCTATTTTGGAAACTACACCCCTCACAGAATTTAGTAAGGGGTGCAGTGAGTATTTACACCCCACTGGCGTTTGACAGATCTTTTGAACAGTGGGCTGTGCAAATGAAAAATTAAATTTTTCATTTTCACGGACCACTGTTCCAAAAATCTGTCAGATACCTGTGGGGCGTATATGCTCACTGTACCCCTTATTACATTACATGAGGGGTGTAGTTTCCAAAATGGGATCACATGTGGGTAATTATTTTTTTGCGTTTATGTCAGAACCGCTGTAAAATCAGCCACCCCTGTGCAAATCACCAATTTAAGCTTCAAATGTACATAGTGCGCTCTCACTCCTGAGCCTTGTTGTGCACCCGCAGAGCATTTTACGCCTAGATATGGGGTATTTCTGTATCGAAGGGCATGCGGGGAGATGTAGTTATGCAATAGCTGGAGGTACGCAGCTACAACTCCCATCATGCCGAGACAGCTGATTGCTGCTTGGACATGCTCGGATTTGCAGTTTTGCAACATCTGGAGGGCTACAGTTTTAGAGAACACTGCAAAACTACAATTCCCAGCATGCCCTGACAGCAAACAGTTGTTTGGGCATGCTAGGAGTTGTGGTTTTGCAAGATCTGGAGGGCTACAGTTTAGGGATCACTATATAGTGGTCTCAAACTGTAGCCCTCCAGCTGTTGCAAAACTACATATTCCAGCATGCCCAAACAGCTGTCTGGGCATGCTGGGAGTTGTAGTTTTGCAACATCTGGAGGGCTACAGTTAGAGACCACTGTATAATGGTATCAAACTGTACCCTCCAGATGTTGTTAGGCGACTCACCAGCTTCCGTCGGATCCAGCCGCACGTCATCGCAGCCCGCCAATCTCCGTCGCCCGCAGCCTCCGTCGCCCGCCCGGATCGGTAAGTGGATCTTCGGCGCCGGTCCCCGTCGTTTATAGACCTGTAATGACCCGGAATCACGCAAATCGCAAGTGTGAATTCACTTGCGATTTGCCGCGATCGCCGACATGGGGGGGTCTGATGACCCCCCTGGGCATTTGCACGGTGTTACGCCGAGCGCTCCGGGTCCCCACTCCTCCCCGGAGCGCTCGCAACACCCTCGCTACTGCATCGCCCCGGTCAGATCTACTGACCGGGTGCGCTGCGATACCGCCTCCAGCCGGGATGCGATTCGCGATGCGGGTGGCGCCCGCTCGCGATGCGCACCCCGGTTCCCGTACCTGACTCGCTCTCCGTCGGTCCTGTCCCGGCGCGCGCGGCCCCGCTCCCTAGGGCGCGCGCGCGCCGGGTCTCTGCGATTTAAAGGGCCACTGCGCCACTGATTGGCGCAGTTGGTCTAATTAGTGTGTTCACCTGTGCACTCCCTATGTATACCTCACTTCCCCTGCACTCCCTCGCCGGATCTTGTTGCCATTGTGCCAGTGAAAGCGTTTCCTTGTGTGTTCCTAGCCTGTGTTCCAGACCTCCTGCCGTTGCCCCTGACTACGATCCTTGCTGCCTGCCCCGACCTTCTGCTACGTCCGACCTTGCTCTTGTCTACTCCCTTGTACCGCGCCTATCTTCAGCAGTCAGAGAGGTTGAGCCGTTGCTAGTGGATACGACCTGGTTACTACCGCCGCTGCAAGACCATCCCGCTTTGCGGCGGGCTCTGGTGAATACCAGTAGTAACTTAGAACCGGTCCACTAGCACGGTCCACGCCAATCCCTCTCTGGCACAGAGGATCCACCTCCTGCCAGCCGAATCGTGACAGTAGATCCGGCCATGGATCCCGCTGAAGTTCCACTGCCAGTTGTCGCCGACCTCACCACGGTGGTCGCCCAGCAGTCGCAACAGATAGCGCAACAAGGCCACCAGCTGTCTCAACTGACCGTGATGCTACAGCAGCTACTACCACAGCTTCAGCAATCATCTCCTCCGCCAGCTCCTGCACCTCCTCCGCAGCGAGTGGCCGCTTCCGGCCTACGACTATCCTTGCCGGATAAATTTGATGGGGACTCTAAGTTTTGCCGTGGCTTTCTTTCACAATGTTCCCTGCACTTGGAGATGATGTCGGACCAGTTTCCTACTGAAAGGTCTAAGGTGGCTTTCGTAGTCAGCCTTCTGTCTGGGAAAGCTCTGTCATGGGCCACACCGCTCTGGGGCCGCAATGACCCCGTCACTGCCTCTGTACACTCCTTCTTCTCGGAAATTCGAAGTGTCTTTGAGGAACCTGCCCGAGCCTCTTCTGCTGAGACTGCCCTGCTGAACCTGGTCCAGGGTAATTCTTCCGTTGGCGAGTACGCTATCCAATTCCGTACTCTTGCTTCCGAATTATCCTGGAATAATGAGGCCCTCTGCGCGACCTTTAAAAAAGGCCTATCCAGCAACATTAAAGATGTTCTGGCCGCACGAGAAATTCCTGCTAACCTGCATGAACTCATTCATCTAGCCACTCGCATTGACATGCGTTTTTCCGAAAGGCGTCAGGAGCTCCGCCAGGATATGGACTTTGTTCGCACGAGGCGTTTTTTCTCCCCGGCTCCTCTCTCCTCTGGTCCTCTGCAATCCGTTCCTGTGCCTCCCGCCGTGGAGGCTATGTAAGTTGACCGGTCTCGCTTGACACCTCAAGAGAGGACACGACGCCGCATGGAGAATCTTTGCCTGTACTGTGCCGGTACCGAACACTTCCTGAAGGATTGTCCTATCCGTCCTCCCCGCCTGGAAAGACGTACGCTGACTCCGCACAAAGGTGAGACAGTTCTTGATGTCAACTCTGCTTCTCCACGCCTTACTGTGCCTGTGCGGATATCTGCCTCTACCTTCTCCTTCTCTACTAAGTCCTTCTTGGATTCCGAATCTGCAGGAAATTTTATTTTGGCCTCTCTCATCAACAGGTTCAACATCCCAGTGACCAGTCTCGCCAGACCCCTCTACATCAATTGTGTTAACAATGAAAGATTGGACTGTGCCGTGCGTTACCGCACGGAACCCCTCCTAATGTGCATCGGACCTCATCACGAAAAAATTGAGTTTTTGGTCCTCTCCAATTGCACTTCCGAAATTCTCCTTGGACTAACGTGGCTTCAACGCCATTCCCCAACCCTTGATTGGTCCACAGGAGAAATCAAGAGCTGGGGTACTTCTTGTTTCAAGGACTGTCTTAAACCGGTTCCCAGTGCTCCCTGCCGTGACCCTGTGGTTCCCCCTGTAACCGGTCCTCCTAAGGCTTATATGGACTATGCTGACGTATTTTGCAAAAAGCAAGCTGAGACTCTACCTCCTCACAGGCCTTTTGACTGTCCTATTGACCTCCTCCCGGGCACTACTCCACGCCGGGGCAGAATTTATCCTCTGTCCGCCCCAGAGACTCTTGCTATGTCTGAATACATCCAGGAAAATTTAAAAAAGGGGTTTATCCGCAAATCCTCCTCTCCTGCCGGAGCTGGATTTTTCTTTGTGTCCAAAAAAGATGGCTCCCTACGTCCTTGCATTGATTACCGCGGACTTAATAAAATCACGGTAAAGAACCGCTACCCCCTACCTCTTATCTCTGAACTCTTTGATCGCCTTCAAGGTGCCCACATCTTTACCAAACTGGACTTAAGAGGTGCATATAATCTCATCCGCATCAGGGAGGGGGACGAATGGAAAACTGCATTTAACACCAGAGATGGACACTTTGAGTATCTGGTCATGCCCTTTGGCCTGTGCAACGCCCCTGCCGTCTTCCAAGACTTTGTTAATGAAATTTTTCGTGATCTCTTATATTCCTGTGTTGTTGTGTATCTGGACGATATTCTGATTTTTTCTGCCAACTTAGAAGAACATCGCCAGCATGTCCGCATGGTTCTTCAGAGACTTCGAGACAATCAACTCTATGCCAAAATGGAGAAATGTCTGTTTGAATGTCAATCTCTTCCTTTCCTAGGATACTTGGTCTCTGGCCAGGGACTACAAATGGACCCAGATAAACTCTCTGCCGTCTTAGATTGGCCACGCCCCTCCGGACTCCGTGCTATTCAACGTTTTTTGGGGTTCGCCAATTATTACAGACAATTTATTCCACATTTTTCCACTATTGTGGCTCCTATCGTGGCTTTAACCAAGAAGAATGCCAATCCTAAGTCCTGGTCTCCCCAAGCGGAAGACGCATTTAAACGGCTCAAGTCTGCCTTTTCTTCTGCTCCCGTGCTCTCCAGACCTGACCCATCTAAACCCTTCCTATTGGAGGTTGATGCCTCCTCAGTGGGAGCTGGAGCGGTCCTTCTACAAAAAAATTCTTCCGGGCATGCTGTTACTTGTGGTTTTTTTTCTAGGACCTTCTCTCCGGCGGAGAGGAACTACTCCATCGGGGATCGAGAACTACTGGCCATTAAATTGGCACTTGAGGAATGGAGGCATCTGCTGGAGGGATCAAAATTTCCAGTTATCATTTTCACCGATCACAAGAATCTCTCCTATCTCCAGTCTGCCCAACGGCTGAATCCTCGCCAGGCCAGGTGGTCGTTGTTCTTTGCCCGTTTTAACTTTGAAATTCATTTTCGCCCTGCCGACAAGAACATTAGGGCCGATGCTCTCTCTCGTTCCTCGGATGCCTCGGAAGTAGAGGTCTCTCCGCAACACATCATTCCTCCTGACTGTCTGATCTCCTCTTCTCCAGCCTCCATCAGGCAAACTCCTCCAGGGAAGACCTTCGTTTCTCCACGCCAACGTCTCGGGATTCTCAAATGGGGTCACTCCTCCCACCTCGCAGGCCATGCGGGCATCAAAAAGTCCTTGCAACTCATCTCTCGTTTCTATTGGTGGCCGACTCTGGAAACAGATGTTGTTGATTTTGTGCGGGCCTGTACTGTCTGTGCCCGGGATAAGACTCCTCGCCAGAAGCCTGCTGGTCTCCTTCACCCTCTGCCTGTCCCCGAACAGCCTTGGTCTCTGATTGGTATGGACTTTATTACAGACCTACCCCCATCCCGTGGCAACACTGTTGTTTGGGTGGTCGTTGATCGATTTTCCAAGATGGCACATTTTATTCCTCTTCCTGGTCTTCCTTCAGCGCCTCAGTTGGCAAAACAATTTTTTGTACACATTTTTCGTCTTCACGGTTTGCCCACGCAGATTGTCTCGGATAGAGGTGTCCAATTCGTGTCAAAATTCTGGAGGGCTCTCTGTAAACAACTCAAGATTAAATTAAACTTCTCTTCTGCTTATCATCCTCAATCCAATGGGCAAGTAGAAAGAATTAACCAGGTCCTGGGTGACTATTTACGGCATTTTGTTTCCTCCTGCCAGGATGACTGGGCAGATCTTCTACCTTGGGCCGAATTCTCGTACAACTTTAGAGTCTCTGAATCTTCTGCTAAATCCCCATTTTTCGTGGTGTACGGCCGTCACCCTCTTCCCCCCCTCCCTATTCCCTTGTCCTCTGGTTTGCCCGCTGTAGATGAAGTGACTCGTGATCTTTCTACCATATGGAAAGAGACCCAAAATTCTCTTTTACAGGCTTCATCTCGCATGAAAAAGTTTGTCGATAAGAAAAGAAGAGCTCCCCCCATCTTTGCTCCCGGAGACAAGGTATGGCTCTCCGCTAAATATGTCCGCTTTCGTGTCCCCAGTTACAAACTGGGACCACGCTATCTGGGGCCTTTCAAAGTCTTGTGCCAAATTAATCCTGTCTCTTACAAACTTCTTCTTTCTCCTTCTCTTCGTATTCCCAATGCCTTTCATGTCTCTCTCCTTAAACCACTCATCATCAACCGTTTCTCTCACAAACTTGTTTCTCCCACTCCTGTTTCCGGTTCTTCTGACATCTTCTCCGTGAAGGAGATACTGGCCTCCAAGACGGTCAGAGGGAAAAAAATTTTTTTGGTTGATTGGGAGGGCTGTGGACCTGAAAAGAGATCCTGGGAACCTGAGGACAACATCCTAGACAAAAGTCTGGTCCTCAGGTTCTCAGGCTCCAAGAAGAGGGGGAGACCCAAGGGGGGGGGGGGTACTGTTACGCCGAGCGCTCCGGGTCCCCACTCCTCCCCGGAGCGCTCGCAACACCCTCGCTACTGCAGCGCCCCGGTCAGATCTACTGACCGGGTGCGCTGCGATACCGCCTCCAGCCGGGATGCGATTCGCGGTGCGGGTGGCGCCCGCTCGCGATGCGCACCCCGGTTCCCGTACCTGACTCGCTCTCCGTCGGTCCTGTCCCGGCGCGCGCGGCCCCGCTCCCTAGGGCGCGCGCGCCGGGTCTCTGCGATTTAAAGGGCCACTGCGCCACTGATTGGCGCAGTTGGTCTAATTAGTGTGTTCACCTGTGCACTCCCTATGTATACCTCTCTTCCCCTGCACTCCCTCGCCGGATCTTGTTGCCATTGTGCCAGTGAAAGCGTTTCCTTGTGTGTTCCTAGCCTGTGTTCCAGACCTCCTGCCGTTGCCCCTGACTACGATCCTTGCTGCCTGCCCCGACCTTCTGCTACGTCCGACCTTGCTCTTGTCTACTCCCTTGTACCGCGCCTATCTTCAGCAGTCAGAGAGGTTGAGCCGTTGCTAGTGGATATGACCTGGTTACTACCGCCGCTGCAAGACCATCCCGCTTTGCGGCGGGCTCTGGTGAATACCAGTAGTAACTTAGAACCGGTCCACTAGCACGGTCCACGCCAATCCCTCTCTGGCACAGAGGATCCACCTCCTGCCAGCCGAATCGTGACACACGGGATGCCTGCTGAATGATTTCAGCAGGCATCCCGGTCCGATCCCCGCCCGGCGCACGGCAGGGACCGGAACTGCCCATGACGTAACTGTACATCATCGGTCCTTAAGACCTGGGGTGTCGGGACGTAATGTTACGTCATGGGTCCTGAACGGGTTAATAACAGGAGAAAGATGCATTTTTGTTTTGGGAGCTATATTACAAAGTTTCTAATCTTTACTTGTAGTATTGATCTATGCAAGGTTTGTTCAAATAAAATATGTAAAAGATGGGCACTGATCCGACCAGTAATGTTTGCTATGGGGATTTTATCCTACTTTGGACCGTTCTTAAAATGGACAGAGATGTCAGCAGAGAGCACTGTGGTCATGATGTCAGCAGAGAGCTCTATGTTCCAAAAAGAAAATAATTTCCTCTGTAGTATTCAGCAGCTAATAAGTACTGGAAGGATTAAGATTTTTTTTTTATAAAAGTAATATACAAATCTAGAATTAAATAGAAAAGTACCAGTCCTCAAGAACACTAAGAAATGAAATATAGAAAGATAAAAGAAAAGGTATGGATCCAGTAATTAAAATCAAAATTACATTTATTAATATAATATAAAAATGACCAGTCACTCTGCAGGGCCCTTGCAGAGATAAATGGTAAGTGTTGAGTATGATGATACAATGATAAAAATAATAAAAAATGACCAAATAATATAGCACCAAATAATAGTAGTACAGTGGTCCCTCAACATACAATGGTAATCCGTTCCAAATGGACCATCATTTGTTGAAACCATCGCATGTTGAGGGATCCGTGCAATGTAAAGTATAGGACAGTGGTCTACAACCTGTGGACCTCCAGATGTTGCAAAACTACAACACCCAGCATGCCCGGACAGCCAACGGCTGTCCGGGCATGCTGGGAGTTGTAGTTTTGCAACATCTGGAGGTCCGCAGGTTGAAGACCACTGGTATTGGAGGTTATATTCACGTGTCCCCGCCGCTCCGGACCGTCACTGCTCGTCACTGCTGCCCTGGATGTCGCCGTCCATCGCTGTCGCTGCGTTTCCATGGTGTCCCCGACACTCCGGCAAGGCCTCTGCTTCCCCGGCATCCTCGCTCTCTGTCGCCGCCATCACGTCGCTACGCACGCCGCTCCTATTGGATGATGGGATGGCGTATGCAGCGACGCGATGACGACAATGGAGAGCGCTGCCGAGAGCGCCGGAGCCCCGAGGACAGGTAAGTGATCGTCAGCAGACCACACGGGGCACCGTAAACGGCTATCCGGTGGCAGCTGAAGAAGTCTGCGCTGCCGGATAGCCGTTTATGCGATGGCCCCGACATACAAAAGCATCGTATGTTGATGCTGCCTCTGAGAGGCCATCGCATGTTGAAATGATCGTATGTCGGGGCCATCGTAGGTCGGGGGGGTCACTGTATTAATGTCCACTGTAGGGAGTTTGCAACAAATCTCTTTCGATGATCACAGTTCATTCACAATTGATTAGACCCAATAAGTCAGTTATAGCAGCAATAGATCCTATGAATCAGTCGTAGCAGTAATAGCAACTATGTTGCGGTCTCAGAAAAATGAATGAATCAAAGTTTGAATGAATCAGAGTTTGTAGCAGCGATGTAACAATGTATCGGTGCACAGCACCACTCACCCTCCTTAGCAGACCTCGGTGGGCTTCAGATAGCGTTATTGATAGCGATGGTTAGAGGCTAGCGGTGTCAGCAGGTAGCAATGCCGACAGGCAGCGGTGTCCGGTGAATCGCCAACGCTGTCGGTAGTTGTAATAGCAGTCGAGGTCGTGGTCTGGGTGAGTGGTTCTCCGGTGGGCTGTGGGTGTCCTGGGCTCGCATGGAGAGGCGTCCGGCCTTGGAAAGTGATGTCCAGGAACTTTGCTATCCGGGGCTGTGGATGAATAACCGGGAGCAGCTGCGTGTCTGGATGATGCGCTAGCAGTGGTCCCGGTTTGGTGGGCATCCAGCTGTTGCAAGTCACAAAGAGCGGGTATGGTCTGTTTTAAGTGATATACACTTATTGCTAAGGTGCTTATTAGTAAGTCAGACGCGTTTCAAGGCCTGCGGGCCTTTTCTTCAGTGACAATAGGAAGAAGCTACAAACTCTGATTCTTTCAAACTTTGTTTCATTCATTTGTCTGAGACCGCAACATAGTTGCTATTACTGCTACGACTGATTCATAGGATCTATTGCTGCTGTAACTGACTTATAGGATCTAATCAATTGCGAACGAACTGTGATCATTGAAAGAGATTTGTTGCAAACTCACTACAGTGGACATTAATACTACTATTATTTGGTGCTATATATTGATTGGTCATTTTTTTAAATTATTTTTATCATTGTATCATCATACTCAACACTTACCATTTATCTCTGCAAGGGCCCTGCAGAGTGACTGGTCATTTTTATTTTTATATTATATTAATAAATGTCATTTTAATTTTAATTACTGGATCCATGCCTTTTCTTTTATCTTTCTATATTTCCTTCCTTAGTGTTGATCGCTGACGATCACTTACCTGTCCTCGGGGCTCCGGCGCGTCCTCTTCGGGATCCCCTGCATCGTTGGCGCTCTCCATCGTCGTCATCACGTCGCTGCGCACGCCGTCCCGTCATCCAATAGGAGCGGCGTGCGTAGCGACGTGATGGCGGCGACGGAGAACGAGGATGCCGGGGAAGCAGAGGCCTTGCCGGAGCGTCGGAGACACCTCGGGGACGCGGCGACAGTGATGGAAGGCGAAATACAGGGCAGCGGTGACGAGCAGTGATGGTCCGGAGCGACGGGGACACGTGAGTATAACTTCCAATACCAGTGGTCTTCAACCTGCGGACCTCCAGATGTTGCAAAACTACAACTCCCAGCATGCCCGGACAGCCGTTGGCTGTCCGGGCATGCTGGGTGTTGTAGTTTTGCAACATCTGGAGGTCCGCAGGTTGTAGACCACTGTCCTGTCCTTTACATTGCACGGATCCCTCAACATACGATGGTTTCAACAAACGATGGTCCATTTGGAACGGATTACCATCGTATGTTGAGGGACCACTGTATAACTATAATTTGGTGCTATATATTGATTGGTCATTTTTTATTATTTTTATCATCATACTCAACACTTACCATTTATCTCTGCAAGGGCCCTGCAGAGTGACTGGTCCTTTTTATTTTTATATTATATTAATAAATGTAATTTTAATTTTAATTACTGGATCCACGACGGGGACACGTGAGTATAACTTCCAATACCAGTGGTCTTCAACCTGCGGACCTCCAGATGTTGCAAAACTACAACTCCCAGCATGCCCGGACAGCCGTTGGCTGTCCGGGCATGCTGGGTGTTGTAGTTTTGCAACATCTGGAGGTCCGCAGGTTGTAGACCACTGTCCTATACTTTACATTGCACGGATCCCTCAACATACGATGGTTTCAACAAACGATGGTCCATTTGGAACGGATTACCATCGTATGTTGAGGGACCACTGTATAACTATAATTTGGTGCTATATATTGATTGGTCATTTTTTATTATTTTTATCATTGTATCATCATACTCAACACTTACCATTTATTTCTGCAAGGGCCCTGCAGAGTGACTGGTCATTTTTATTTTTATATTATATTAATAAATGTAATTTTAATTTTAATTACTGGATCCATACCTTTTCTTTTATCTTTCTATATTTCATTCCTTAGTGTTCTTGAGGACTGGTACTTTTCTATTTAATTCTACATTACTCTAGGCCTTATTGGGTGAAGGCATCACTTTTAACCTCGAACACTTATCTCCCTATATTCTAAGTGAGCGACACATCCTTCCCTGTATATATTTTAATATACAAATCTGTTTGACTTTCTGGCACCAGTTGATTAAAAATAAAAAAAATAAAGTTTTCCACCGGAGTACCCCTTTAACCCCTTAAGGACCAGGCCATTTTACACCTTAGGACCAGAGCGTTTTTTGAACATCTGACCACTGTCACTTTAAGCATTAATAACTCTAAGACGCTTTTACCTATCATTCTGATTCCAAGATTGTTTTTTCGTGACATATTCTACTTTATGTTATTGGTAAAATTTTGTCGATACTTGCATCGTTTCTTAGTGAAAAATTCCAAAATTTGATGAAAAAATTGAAAATTTTGCATTTTTCTAACTTTGAAGCTCTCTGCTTGTAAGGAAAATGGATATTCCAAATAATTATTTTTTTTATTCACATATACAATATGTCCACTTTATGTTTGCATCATAAAATTTACGATTTTTTACTTTTGGAAGACACCAGAGGGCTTCAAAGTTCAGCAGCAATTTTCCAATTTTTCACAAAATTTCCAAAATCACAATTTTTCAGGGACCAGTTCAGGTTTGAAGTGGATTTGAAGGGTCTTCATATTAGAAATACCCCATAAATGACCCCATTATAAAAACTGCACCCCCCAAAGTATTCAAAATGACATTCAGTCAGCGTTTTAACCCTTTAGGTGTTTCACAGGAATAGCAGCAAAGTGAAGGAGAAAATTCACAATCTTCATTTTTTACACTTGCATGTTCTTGTAGACCCAATTTTTGAATTTTTACAAGGGGTAAAAGGAGAAAATGTATACTTATATTTGTAGCCCAATTTCTCTCGAGTAAGCACATACCTCATATGTCTATGTAAAGTGTTCGGCGGGCACAGTAGAGGGCTCAGAAGCGAAGGAGCGACGAGGGGATTTTGGAGAGTACGTTTTTCTGAAATGGTTTTTGGGGGGCATGTTGCATTTAGGAAGCCCCTATGGTGCCAGAACAGGAAAAAATACCCACATGGCATACCATTTTGGAAACTAGACCCCTTGAGGAACGTAACAAGGAATAAAGTGAGCCTTAATACCCCACAGGTGTTTCACGACTTTTGCATATGTAAAAAAATGTTTTAAAAATGTCACTAAAATGTGTGTTTCCACCCAAATTTCACATGTATGCAAGGGTTAATAGCAGAAAATACCCCCCAAAATTTGTAACCCCATCTCTTCTGAGTATGGAGGTACCCCATAAGTTGACCTGAAGTGTACTACGGGCGAACTACAATGCTCAGAAGAGAAGGAGTCATATTTGGCTTTTTGAGAGCAAATTTTGCTCGGGGGCATGTCGCATTTAGGAAGCCCCTATGGTGCCAGGACAGCAAAAAATACCCACATGGCATACCATTTTGGAAACTAGACCCCTTGAGGAACGTAACAAGAAATAAAGTGAGCCTTAATACCCCACAGGGGTTTCACGACTTTTGCATACGTAAAAAAAAAAAAAAATTTTCACTAAAATGTGTGTTTCCCCCCCCCAAAATTTCACATTTTTGCAAGGGTTAATAGCAGAAAATACCCCCCAAAATTTGTAACCCCATCTCTTATGAGTATGAAGGTACCCCATAAATTGACCTGAAGCGCACTACGGGCGAACTACAATGCTCATAAGAGAGGGAGTCATATTTGGCTTTTTGAGAGCAAATTTTGCTCGGGGGGCATGTCGCATTTAGGAAGCCCCTATGGTGCCAGGACAGCAAAATAACCCCTACATGGCATACCATTTTTGAAACTAAACCCCTTGAGGAACGTAACAAGGGGTACAGTGAGCATTTACCCCCCACTGGTGTCTGTCAGATCTTTGGAACAGTGGGCTGTACAAAATTTTTAATTTGCGCAGCCCACTGTTCCAAAGATCTGTCAGACACCAGTGGGGGGTAAATTCTCACTGCACCCCTCATTACATTCCGTGAGGGGTGTAGTTTCCGAAATGGGGTCACATGTGAGGTTTTGTTTTTTTTGCGTTTGTCAAAACCGCTGTAACAATCAGCCACCCCTGTGCAAATCACCTCAAATGTACATGGTGCACTCTCCCTTCTGGGCCTTGTTGTGCGCCCCCAGAGCACTTTGCGCCCACATATGGGGTATCTCCGTAGTCGGGAGAAATTGCATTACAAATTTTGGGGGGCATTTTTCCCTTTTACCTCTTGTCAAAATGAAAAGTATGGGGCAACACCAGCATGTTAGTGTAAAAAAAATTTTTTTTTACACTAACATGCTGGTGTAGACCCCAACTTCACCTTTTCATGAGGGGTGAAAGGAGAAAAAGCCCCCCAAAATTTGTTAAGAAATTTCTCCCAAGTACGGCGATACCCCATATGTGACCCTAAACTGTTGCCTTGAAATACGACAGGGCTCCAAAGTGAGAGCGCCATGCGCATTTGAGGCCTAAATTAGGGACTTGCATAGGGGTGGACATAGGGGTATTCTACGCCAGTGATTCCCAAACAGGGTGCCTCCAGCTGTTGCAAAACTCCCAGCATGCCTGGACAGTCAACGGCTGTCCGGCAATACTGGGAGTTGTTGTTTTGCAACAGCTGGAGGCTCCATTTTGGAAACAGTGGCATACCAGACGTTTTTCATTTTTATTGGGGGAGGGGGGCTGTGTAGGGGGCTGTGTATATGTAGTGTTTTTTTACTTTTTATTTTATTTTGTGTTAGTGTAGTGTTTTTAGGGTACAGTCACACGGGCGGGGGGGGTTACAGCGAGTTTGAGCTGCGGCGCAAAATTTGCTGCATCGCAAACTTGCAGCCTGATACTCACTGTAAGCCCCCTGCCCGTGTGAATGTATCCTGTACATTCACAGTGGGGGGGGGGGGGGGGACCTCCAGCTGTTGCAAAACTACAACTCCCAGCATGCACAGTCCATCAGTGCATGCTGGTAGTTATAGTTTTGCAACAGCTGGAGGCACACGGGTTGGGAAACACTGAGTTAGGAAACAGACAATGTTTCCCAACAGGTGTGCCTCCTGTTGTTGCAAAACCACAACTCCCAGCATTCTCAGGCATGCTGGGAGTAGTAGTTCGGCAACATCTTTAGAGCTAGATGTTGCCGAACTACAACTCCCAGCATGCTTGGAGTTGTAGTTTTGCAACATCTGGAGGACTAGTTTGCAGACCACTAATACAGTGGTTCCCAATCTGTGCCCTTCCAGATGTTGCAAAACTACAACTCCCAGTATGCCAAAACTGTCCAGGCATGCTGGGAGTTGTAGTTCTGCAACATCTGAAGGGCCAGATGTTACAGAACTACAAATCCCAGCATGCCTGGACAGTAAGGGCATGCTGAGGATGTGTAGTTTTGCAACATCTGGAAGGGTACAGTGGTCTCCAAACTGTGGACCTCCAGATGTTGCAAAACTGCAACTCCCAGCATGCCCAAACGCCAAGGGCTGTCTGGGCATGCTGGGAGTTGTAGTTTACAGGGTCCCTTTACAGCAATGCATGTCGCTTTACGGCGACGTGCATTGCTGTAAAGGGCCCGACCGCGGCTGAAGATCTACTCACCTGTCTCCTCCGCCGCCGTCTTCCTCGGCGGGATCCGGGTCTTCAGGGACGAGGTAAGTACCGGGGCCGGTCCCCAGCACTCCCCCGTCCCCCGCCGCGTCCTCCGGTCTTCCTCCCGTCCTCTCCGGACTTTCAGGGGCCGGGCAGGGCGGGAGGAAGTAACCGCCCCCCCCCCCCCCTGCGATTGGTCGGTTAACTAACCGACAGATCGCAGGGGATCGGAGGAGGTGGCAGGCTTGCCACCTCGCTCCTAGGCTCCAGCCTGGTCCTGGCTGTCTGTGACAGCCGGGATCATGCAAAATTACCGGGCGGTCGGGTCCCAGAGACCCGATCAGCCCGGTATCGCCGCAAATCGCAAGGGCGATTTCCCTTGCGATTTGCGGCGATCGCCGACATGGGGGGCCTACATGGCCCCCCTCGGCGTATGCCCTGGATGCCTGCTGAAGGATTTCAGCAGGCATCCAGTTCCGATCTCTGCCCGGCGAGCGGCAGAGACCGGAAAATGCCATGACGTTGTGGAACGTCATTGGTCCTTAAAGCCCAGGGTGCCATGACGTTCCACAACGTCATTGGTCCTTAAGAGGTTAAGAAAATTCCGAAATGACCTGTGTTTCTTCTTTCAGCACCATGGACAGGGCATACAACTGGTGGAAGCCGAGAGCTCTAAGCATTATCTTTCCTAAGATGGTTGGATATAATTTCATGACTTTGCAGGTGTCATCGCTAGTGTTGAGCGGCATAGGCCATATTCGAATTCGTGAATATTCGCGAATATATGGACGAATATTCGTCATATATTCGCGAATATTCGCATATTCGTAATATTCTCATTTTATTTTCGCATATGTAAAAATTCGCGTATGCGAAAATTAACATATATCAAAATTAGCATATACAAAAATTTGCATAAGCAAAAATTTGCATAGGCGAAAATTTGCGCACCAGTCTCACACAGTAGTATTAGAGCCTTCTTTACACCACTCAAGCTGGAAGCAGAGAGGGGTGATCACTGTGATGTGTACTGTGAAAAAAAAAAAAAAAAAAAAACGAATATTCGTAATTACGAATATATAGTGCTATATTCGCGAATATTCGCGAATTTGCGAATATGCGATATTCGCGAATAAAATTCGCATTGCGAATATTCGCGAGCAACACTAGTCATCCCTTTGTAATGTGTGGTTGGGGAGTTGAAATGTAAAATAAAATAATACACAGATGACAGGAAACATGAAGGACAAGTCCCTGAAAACTAAACAGTACCTGGAATTCTAAGTCCCTGAGTTGTCATCTGATGTCCTTATTACTTACTGCTCCACACTCCATCATGGAGTACCCCGCTGTGCAACCAAATTGTCTTCCCTACCCAGTACTTGCCGCCTCGGTGGTTTCAGTTCCCATTCCTTCTAACCTTTGGAGCCAGACTGACAGGTGAATGAATGTCCCGTGTAGATGATGTCACGACAGGCAGGAATTTAAGACAGGATTCTCCACTTGGTGTTTGAGTTACATCGTCCTATTTTGATTTGGACTTCATCTTCGTTTTGACTATAACTCGGTTTTAACCTTGGTCATTCTGCTGCTTGTAGTTCTTTCTTTGCATCGACTACTATGGGTTGAGCAAAATCACATTGAGAGACAATTTGAGGGAGATTTATGAAAACCTGTGCAGAGGGAAAGTTGCCCTGTTGCCCATAGCAACCAATCAGATCGCTTCTTTCATTTTGCAGAGGCCTTGTTAAAAATGAAAGAAGGGAGCTGATTGGTTGCTATGGGCAACTGGGCAACTTTCCCTCTGGACAGGTTTTCATAAATCTCCCCCATAGACCTTCTCCTGTTCATCTCAGAGCACCTCTTGGCTTAGCTTAATTTTCAAGTTGCTTATATACTGACCTCTGCATAGGGTTGCCACCTGGCCGGTATTTTCCCTGCACAACCGGTATTTTTTCCACCTTTTTTTTTATATAAAAAATACCGGCAATGCAATGGTCGGTATTTATCCAACCAATTCTCCAACTCCCGGAATGTTGCACCATAATCTATACCAGTGTATCCCAACCAGAGCGCCTCAAGCTTTTGCAAAACTACAACTCCCAGCATGCCCGGACAGCCAACGGCTGTCCGGGCATGCTGGGAGTTGTAGTTTTGCAACAGCTGGAGGCACCCCTGGTTGGGAAACACTGACTTATACTATATACTACTATATAGTCCAACGTGGCTGGAGTTGGAGTTTTCATTTGGGGCAGCTGCTGAGCCACAGGCTGTATCAGGGCATGCTGGGAGTTGTAGTTAGTAACTAAATGAAACTCTCGAATTTGCTTTAAAAAAAAAAAAAAAAAGCGAGCAAAACAAAAATGGTACTGTTATAAACTACAGATCGGGGCGCAAAAGATGAGCCCTCACACAGGCCCGTATAACAAGAAATAAGGAAGTTATAGGGGTCAGAATAAGACAAAATTTCCCCGTGCATATGTATATCCTGTGATGTTATGCATATATAATTAATTATGCAAATTAGCACAGCCAGAATTTTTTTTTAGAATGCTGCGTAGGGTTACAAATGGAAAACTGTTTTCAATGTAATGAAAATGATGAATACTTGGTAAGGCCTTCAAGACTTTGCAATGAACCTGGTGACGGAGATCTTATGAGATTTCCTTTCGTAATACATTTTGGTCTATATGGATCATATCCTGATTTACTCCAGAGACCCAAAAACTCAGGAGATCCGCCTATATGACAATTTGAAAAAAAAAAAAAAAAAAGTGTTTGAAAGCCAAGAATTACCTTTCCTGGGTGACATCACTTCCTCTGGGTGACATCACTTCCTCTGGGTGACATCACTTCTCATGGAGCAAGATAAGGTTCCCATTGTCCTAAATTAGGCACAACTTGTTTGTCTCAAGGTGATGTAAAGATTTGTTGGCTTTGTAAATTATCAGTTCATTCAAAACTTCTCTCACGTCCCTTCTTCTCTATCTCTCTTGCCTCATAAAGGGAAAAAAAAAAGGGGTGCTCCCGTGGAAAACTTTTTTTTTGTTGTTGTCAACTGGTGCCAGAAAGTTAAACAGATTTGTAAATCACTTCTATTAAAAAGTCTTAATCCTTCCAGTACTTTTAAGGGGCTATATACTGCAGAAGAAATGCTTTTCTTTTTGGAATACTCTGATGTCATGACCACAGTGCTCTCTGATGACCTCTGCTGTCCATTTTTGGAACTGTCCAGAGCAGGAGAAAATTCAAACATATGCTGCTCTGGACAGTTCCTAAAATGGACAGCAGAGGTCATCAGAGAGCACTGTGGTCCTCACATCAGAGAAATTCAAAAAGAAAAGCATTTCCTCTGTAGTATACAGCCCACAGGCTGACAGGCTTAATCCATGACTGGTGCATTGGAACTTGTTCTTCTTGAAGTTTGTTTTCGTCCTTACTTATCATCTGTCTTAGAAGAATCACAGGGTGGATGCCCCCTTTAGATCATTTTACTATTCTGATGCTTTACATTAAGAGTACCTGTCAATAAAAAAAAAAACTTTTTATATGTTACAGAGTATTGTTTAATTAACAACTTCTTAAATACATGTTTTTTCTAAAAAAAAAAAAAAATGTATATTTACATGTTTTTTTTAGTTTGCAAAGCCCTCCACTGGGGGTCTCTCTACATGTCCCAGCTGCAAGTCTCTTATTGATTTCGGACTCATGTGGGCCTAGACACGTGACGAGCACAGCTCCCTGCCTGTCAATCAGCCACAGCACAGCAGGGCGCACTGTCAACATGGCCGGCCGCATCATCAGGCTCTGCCCCCTGAGCAGGAGAGCTGTCGCATGCTGGTCAAATGTCAGTGCAGCACTGCCCTGAAAGAAGATAGGATCGGGTCTGCCTTCCCCCTCGTCTGATCGAGGTCTTCTACAGCTCTGCATTAGAATGGAGGAAAAGCAGAAGTGAGCCCTGGCAGGCCGCAGATGACGTTGCGTCTGCCGGGCCACGCCCCCTTCCTCCCTCGCACACAGCAGGAGCCTGAGAAGCTCCTGAACATGGAATAGGTACTGTGGGGAAAAAATTATTTAGTCAGCCACCAATTGTGCAAGTTCTCCCACTTAAAAAGATGAGAGAGGCCTGTAATTTTCATCATAGGTATACCTCAACCATGAGAGACATAATGAGAAAAAAAAATCCATAAAATCACATTGTCTGATTTTTAAAGAATTTATTTGCAAATTATGGTGGAAAATAAGTATTTGGTCACCTACAAACAAGCAAGATTTCTGGCTCTCACAGACCTGTAACTCCTTCTTTAAAGGGGTACTCCGCTGCTCAGCATTTGGAACAAACTGTTCCGAATGCTGAAGTCGGCGCCAGGATCTCGTGATGTCATAGCCCTGCCCCCTCATTAAGTCACACCCTGCCCATTAATGCAAGTCTACAGGAGATTTGGTCAATAACAAAAGTTCATCTCAATACTTTGTTATTTATCCTTTATTGGCAATGACAGAGGTCAAACGTTTTCTGTAAGTCTTCACAAGGTTTTCACACACTGTTGCTGGTATTTTGGCCCATTCCTCCATGCAGATCTCCTCTAGAGCAGTGATGTTTTGGGGCTGTCGCTGGGTAACACGTACTTTCAACTTTTTCCAAAGGTTTTCTATGGGGTTGAGATCTGGAGACTGGCTAGGCCACTCCAGAACCTTGAAATGCTTCTTACAAAGCCACTCCTTCGTTGCCTGGGTGGTGTGTTTGGGATCATTGTCATCCTGAAAGACCCAGCCATGTTTCATTTTCAATGCCCTTGCTGATTGAAGGAGGTTTTCACTCAAAATCTCACAATACATGGCTCCATTCATTCTTTCCTTTACATGGATCAGTCCTCCTAGTCCCTTAGCAGAAAAAAGCCCCCCAAGCATGATGTTTCCACCCCCATTCTTTGGATGCAACTCAGCATTCTTTCTCCTCAAAACAAGACAAGTTGAGTTTTTACCAAAAAGTTCTACTTTGGTTTCATCTGACCATATGACATTCTCCAAATACTCTTCTGGATCATCCAGATGCTCTCTAGCAAACTTCAGATGGGCCCGGACATGTACTGGCTTAAGCAGGGGGACACGTGTGGCACTGCATGATTTGAGTCCATGGCAACATAGTATGTTACTAATGGTAGCCTTTGTTACTTTGGTTCCAGCTCTCTGCAAGTCATTCACTAGGTCCCCCCGTGTGGTTCTGGGATTTTTGCTCACCGTTCTTGTGATCATTTTGACACCACGGGGTGAGATCTTGTGTGGAGCCCTAGATCGAGGGAAATTATCAGTGGTCTTGTATGTCTTACATTTTCTAATTATTGCTCCCACAGTTGATTTCTTCACACCAAGCTGTTTGCCTATTGCAGATTCAATCTTCCCAGCCTGGTGCAGGTCTCCAATTTTGTTTCTGGTGTCCTTCGACAGCTCTTTGGTCTTGGCCATAGTGAAGTTTGGAGTGTGACTGTTTGAGGTTGTGGAAAGGTGTCTTTTCTACTGATAACAAGTTCAAACAGGAGCCATTAATACAGGTAACGAGTGGAGGACAGAGGAGACTCTTAAAGGAGTACTCCTCTGCTCAGCATTTGGAACAAACTGTTCCGAATGCTGGAGTCGGCGCCAGGATCTCGAGATGTCATAGCCCCACCCCCTCATGATGTCACACCCTGCCCCCTCAATGCAAGTCTCCTGTAGACTTGCATTAATGGGCAGGGTGTGACTTAATGAGGGGGCAGGGCTATGACATCACGAGATCCTGGCGCCGACTTCAGCATTCGGAACAGTTTGTTCCAAATGCTGAGCAGCGGAGTACCCCTTTAAAGAAGAAGTTACAGGTCTGTGAGAGCCAGAAATCTTGCTTGTTTGTAGGTGACCAAATACTTATTTTCCACCATAATTTGCAAATAAATTCTTTAAAAATCAGACAATGTGATTTTATGGATTTTTGTTCTCATTAAGTCTCTCATAGTTGAGGTATACCTATGGGAAAACTTGCACAATTGGTGGCTGACTAAATATTTTTTTGCCCCACTGTACTTATATCCAAGTTTTGTTAAAAATAAAATAAAAATAAAAATACAGGGATAGAATCAGTGAGTGTCAGGGACAGATGGGGGTAGGGGGGTAGGGGGGGGGGGTAGGGACAGTTTAGTTGATGGCAGGTACTCTTTAATAATCTGATACACATTCTTGATCCCAAATGTCTTTAAAGGGGTATTCCATGAAAAAACATTTTTTTTATATCAACTAGCTCCAGAAAGTTAAACAGATTTATAAATTAAGAATAATACACAGGAATTGGGGCTCAAAGGTCAATGATAGTGGATACCAAATGTAAGTGAAAATAAGTATAATAATTTATTAATAATCGGCAATATTATAATACTATAAAATAATGGTATACAGTGGTAACCGTGACCCATAGGGCCCTTGTTGAATCACGGTATTCACTAAAATAATAGTATCAGGATAAAAATAAATATTCGCTCAAATATAAAATATGACCAACCTCATAAAATAACATGAAAGCAATAATAATTGTAAAATTGCCACCAAAGTATTGCAAATTAGCCTATAATAGAATATTGTCCACACAGTTATTAGCAGTAAATAGCAATCCTCATGCAAACACACTGCTTCAGCGTAATTTGGTCTGCTGCTGAGGAAAAAACGGAGATAGTTTTGAAACGCGTCCAGCATTGCGACCACCTCTATTAAGAGTTATTAAGCCCTAGTCGGTCACTTACCACACTGACCAGACGAGAGGCATTTTTTTTTCGCCACCTAGTTTGCCATATGCGCGCCTCGCTGCCACAAGGACGCCGCTATCTTGTCCATCCATCCAGGAGATAGAAGCGTTGTAGGACCACGGCCGAGAGCCCACTATAATGCAACGCTGAAAGACCGCTGCCGAGAGCACACCGCAACCCGGCACTGCCACCAATGGAGACGGCCGAGTCTCCGGCAGGCCCACTCAAGCTTGAGAGCGTGTGATACATCGCTGACATCGAGGAGAGATCGTGGCTTCCCTGTGACATCCAGCACAGCAGCCCCGGCGTGGTGAGATCTAAAAGCATCTTCCTACACTAAGCGCTACTATCTCATTTTCTACATTGCTACAGTGTATATGCCTATGAACTAGCCATTTGCCGACAGTCCATTGCTATATCTATTCAGTGGAGACTATCAGACACTAAGTTCCATTATTCCAATAAGGACGTATATACGGTTGCTATTGGTTACCTCAGCTGCAGACCAAATTACGCTGAAGCAGTGTGTTTGCATGAGGATTGCTATTTGCTGCTAATAACTGTGTGGACAATATTCTATTATAGGCTAATTTGCAATTTTACAATTATTATTGCTCTCATGTTATTTTATGAGGTTGCCCATATTTTATATTTGAGCGAATATTTATTTTTATCCTGATACTATTATTTTAGTGAATACCGTGATTCAACAAGGGCCCTATGGGTCACGGTTACCACTGTATACCATTATTTTATAGTATTATAATATTGCCGATTATTAATAAATTATTATACTTATTTTCACTTACATTTGGTATCCACTATCATTGACCTTTGAGCCCCAATTCCTGTGTATTATTCTTAATTTACAAATCTGTTTAACTTTCTGGAGCTAGTTGATATAAAAAAAATGTATGTATATATATACATTAAATATAAGTTTTTTTTTCCTGGAAAACCCCTTTAAGGCAAGCACCTTAAGGTATTCTCTAGTCTTCGCTCATGTTAACCAATTGTTTCTGTTTTCTTCCTAACGATTACAGACGTAATTAGTACAGAATATTATTATAAATTCTGAAGGGCTTCATGTAGATTTTACAAGATTTCTCTTCCTCACACCGTCCTCAAAGTAATGGCCAAACTGTGTGGATCAGTCCGGTTTTGGATCACGACCTTCAGATTTATGTAAATGCTTCTAAAGATTATTGCCCTGGGAAAAAACTTGGCTCATAATCATTATATCTCCAATTGATCTGATGAATCTTATTCATGATAGTTTTTGGCCCCATTCCACCTCTCTATAGTCAGAGACAGCTGCTGTGGAGGGATTCTGCCAAGATATAGAGAACATTTGGTCAGTGGTTCATAAAAATTTAATGACTGGCACTGCCAAGAAGAATGCCAACAAGCATAGATGCCATTGGCAAGATTGTTTCCTGGAGATAAAGTCTGGCTCTCTACGAGGAACATTCATCCAAAGGTTCATCACTATAAATTTGCACCTTTTTTCTTTGGTCCCAGTAATGCTATCTTAAGATGTCGCCTTTTCAGGGATTTGTAACAGTTTTTACATCTACCTTCTTGGCCCTCTTGTTAAAACATTGGCTTCTACATCTCCGGTTTCCACACTGGAATCCTCTACTGATGTTGAGATGAATCAAATTATGGATTTGACAGAGAGTTTGTGGGAATCTTCACAAGGTCATCGGCTAAGCAGAGGTTATGAATCCTGAATACCCCACAAATTCCCACAAAGAGATATCTTCTTAAGCCTTTCGAAATCTGGTTGGGGAGTGACCAGTACTAGAAGGTACTGTTAAAGGGATATTTCCATCTTCTTAATCAGGTCTCTATGTGTAGAGCATGGCAGCATAAACAAGTATGTGATTGCCTTCATTTAGGAAACATGCCTGGTTCTGTAGATATCTCTTCTTATCTCCCCTCTTGTTGACAGCTGGTTGTCATGATTCCTGACCACTGGCTCTGCTTTAGAAGCACTAGGCTCAGTGGGGACGTCACTCTCTGAGTGGTGGGAGAAGCTCCTTGTGTGCACATCAGGCTCCCTGCTCAGGCTTCTCTCCACCCATTCATCATGTCCAACATTTGCAGGAATAGTGCTTTAGCTTGGGAGCTGTCAGACACAGAAGCAAATGACCTGCCTCTGACCTCAGCCCGTCCACCAGCAATCCAGGAAGTGTAAGCTGGACAGCAGTAGCAGAAGGAGGTAATCAGCCAGATAAGACTAACCCTTTAATCATTACTACTGTTCCCAGTGTATACAACCGTCGGATTACCTCCAATTCATGCAGCCTGGTCCGTGCTCCTCTCCACTGCTATGAATCTGCTCCTCCTCTGCTGTTCCTGGCTTTACCAGAAGGTTCCATGTGTGCCCCCTTTCTTATAAAACCAGCATGCACACTTGAACTTATCCCCTGTCAATTACCAAAGATCATTCCTCTTTTAAGGCAGCCACACTTGCTGAATCTTTGACTGTGAAATATTGTGGTTCCTTGTGCCCATAGCACAGGTGCGCAGTATTTCTGATACTAAAATTCTATATATTGATCAATGCCTTATCTCCTGACTCCACATCTGCCTGACCCCTGCGTACTGTATAGGGTTGTCACCTTTCTTGGGGAAAAAATAACAAAACTAATTTGCATAGTTAATTATATATGCGTGACATGAACAGGAAGCTCCACCCATGTCCAGTCACATACCAGCCCAATGTGGTGTGCCACTGTGGTGAATGGCGGGACCACGGGTGTTACATAGTTACATAGTTAGTACGGTCAAACAAAGACATATGTCCATCAAGTTCAACCAGGGAATTAAGGGGTAGGGGTGTGGCGCGATATTGGGGAAGGGATGGGATTTTATATTTCTTCATAAGCATTAATGTTATTTTGTTCCAGGAATGTATATAACCCTGTTTTAAAACTGTTAATTGTTCCTGCTGTGACCAGTTCCTGAGGTAGACCGTTCCATAAATTCACTGTCCTCACGGTAAAGAAGGCGTGTCGCCCCTTGAGACTAAACTTTTTCTTCTCCAGACGGAGGGAGTGCCCCCTCGTCCTTTGGGGGGGTTTAACCTGGAACAGTTTTTCTCCATATTTTTTGTATGGGCCATTAATATACTTATATACATTTATCATATCCCCCCTTAAACGTCTCTTCTCAAGACTAAACAATTGTAACTCCTTTAGTCGCGCGTCTCTGCACCCTTTCCAACTCTGCAGTGTCCCTTTTATGAACAGGCGACCAAAACTGAACAGCATATTCCAGGTGAGGCCGTACCAATGCTTTATAAAGGGAGAGTATTATGTCCCTGTCCCTTGAGTCCATGCCTCTTTTTATACATGACAATATCCTGCCGGCTTTGGAAGCAGCAGCCTGACATTGCATGCTATTCTGTAGTCTGTGATCTACAAGTACACCCAGATCCTTCTCTACCAGTGACTCTGCCAGTTTAATCCCCCCTAAGACATACGACGCATGCAGGTTATTAGTACCCAGATGCATAACTTTACATTTATCCACATTGAACCTCATTTGCCAAGTGGATGCCCAGACACTTAGTCTATCCAAGTCATCTTGTAACCTATACACATCCTTTATAGACTGTACCGTGCTACAAAGCTTGGTGTCATCTGCAAAGATAGAAACAGAGCTGTTAATACCATCCTCTATATCATTGATAAATAAATTAAACAACAGCGGGCCCAGTACTGAACCTTGGGGTACACCACTAATAACCGGGGACCAATCAGAGTACGAATCATTGACCACCACTCTCTGGGTACGATCCATGAGCCAGTGTTCAATCCAGTTACAAACTAAAATTTCCAAATCCAAAGACCTTAACTTACCTGTCAGACGTCTATGAGGGACAGTATCAAATGCTTTAGCAAAATCCAGAAACACTATATCCACAGCCATTCCTCTATATACACAGCCCCCCCTCTATATCCACAGCCCCCCTCTATATACACAGCCATTCCTCTGTCAAGGCTTCTACTCACTTCTTCATAAAAGCAAATTAGATTGGTTTGACAACTTCTGTCCTTAGTAAACCCATGCTGGCTATCACTTATAATACAATTACCCCCTATGTATTCCTGTATGTAATCCCTTATAAGTCCTTCAAACAATTTACCCACAATGCACGTTAAACTTACCGGTCTATAGTTTCCTGGGGAAGACCTAGAGCCCTTGTTGCGTGTTGCGGTGTGAGTGGTGGGATCTGATGTTGTTAACCCCGGGGATTGGATGGTATTAACCCCTATGTGCTCATGACGCCTGTGTGGTTTTTGGGTTCCGGAACACCACTCGCATGTATTCTCTGCTATCCCACCGGCTAGTAGTGAATAAAGAGTCCACATCCAGTCAGGGGTAAACGGAGGCTTTACTGACTAGAAGACAGGTGTAATTATCTTCACAGCTAAGGCCAGAATTCCCAGAGAGGTGGCCAGGACCCAGATGACATCACAGCTTGCTGGACCAATACTTGTAATTAACTTGACTTGTAATTAGACTTGACTTGACTATGTGCAGGACTTGACTAGCTTCAGTGACAGCAGACATAGACTTGTAGACTTGCTGGATACTGTAGCTTTTGGGGTACTCCAGACGCTGAACACTTGTCCTTAGATCTCTGATAGCTGCTTCAGCAAAGACTTAGATGTTACAGCTAAGAGCACCTATCTCCAAGAGAGTGAATTGCAAATGGCCACCCCTTTATATAGTGGGGGGCTGGACTAAAGCCCATTGGTCAAGCTGTGGGTCATAGGTGAAAACTGGTGATCTCTGGGAATACATGTGACAACAGATCATGTGACTTAACATAACATGTGACCAACTTACACACAGGTCCCTGAGATCTCCCACAGGTCCTCTACACTATCTAGACATAAGCATCCTGTATATGCATTATAGGAACATGCACACATTTATTAAAACAACAGGAGAACAAGGGGAGACCCTGCAGGAAAGCCCCCAGGTCACTGAAGGACTCAACCTGACAGGACCTACAGGTAGTACAGGACCGTGTACCTGTACTGGGACATCACACCAGCATCTGCAAATTAACGCCTCACCCTTCGGAGTCTGGCAGTGAGGTCCACAGCAGGGGGCAAGGGTGGATTGACAACTCATGGGGACCCCAGGGAAGAGTGGATCATGGGGGGCCCCATGCACCACTCACCCATGTGTAAGCCACAGCTATACAGGTGCGCTGCCCATATACAATAAAATGTATTTATTTTTTCTTTAAATAAATCTTTTAACACCTCCACATAAGACTGGCCCCACATAAGAATCTACTATATACTGGTCCCCACAAATGAATTTATACAATATTCTGACCCCCAATTTATGAATTCATACTATAAACTGACCCCCATATATGAAATTATACTATATACTGACCTCTAGGGGGCATGACAGACCTCCCATAGACTTGCATTGAAGGGGCGGGACATGACGTCACACGGGGCGGAGTCATGATGTCACGCTCATCCGCCATTGTGGTTGGGATCCGAAGCCTCCAGCGTTGCCGGTGTGAGGTGAAAGCCGTACAGGTGGATGCTGTAGCCGAGATCCCGGGGGTCCCCAGCAGCGAGACCCCGGAGATCAGACATCTTGTCCCCTATCCTTTGGATAGGGAATAAGATGTCTAGGGGTGCGTAGTGCCCCTTTAATTTAGGATCAGGGCAGCCAGGAAGGGGTTAATCTCCTCCCTCTGTGCTGAGTTCCGTGCAGGCAGATGACAGGCCTGTGTGTGTAAGGGAGAAGTCTCCACCAATCAGAGCTCATCTGGCAGAGGGAGGGGGCGGGGTTATCTCTCTCCTCTCCCTCACACAGAGCAGGAGGCTTAGATAAATATCGCTCATTGAATTGCCTGTTTTAATATATAAAAAATACCGTCAGGGTGTCAAAAATACCGGCCAGGTGGCTACTCTAAGTGCGTGACATGGTTGTAATAATTATTGGGGAGATTTATCAAAACCTGTTCAGGGGAAAATTTACCCAGTTGTCAATAGAGACCAATTAGATCACTTCTTTCATTCTTAACAAGACCTCTGAAAATAAAAGAAGCGATCTGATTGGTTGCTATGGGCAACTAGTCAACTTTCCTTCTTCACAGGTTTTGATAAATCTCCCTGATTGTCTTAATAAATAGGATGAGAATCTAATGACAAAGTGAGTAGTCACCATTTCTGGCCATAAAACTCTGTAAGAGACAGCAGTGTGGGGGGCGTCTGTTGTGGCCGGGAAGGGAGGGGGGTCCAAGGACATTTTTTGCATGGAGGGCCCTGTGGTTTTCAGCTACGCCCCTGCACATACCCCACAACGGATTATACATTTAGGCAAGAGCAGCACTTTGGAGACCTTTACACAAAGTCAAATAAACTTCATGGATACCAATCTATCCAGTTAGGAAGCATAATATCTCAGCTTTATCATAGTCACAAGTAGGTTTGCTGTATCTACCAGGTAGACGGCACGCGCTCCATTCATTTCTATGGGAGCGTCGATGATGCCCAAGTGCTGTAGTGGGGTCTTTTTGGCGAGGCCATAGAAAATAATGGAGTGAGTGCCATCTGCAGCGCGCACTTCTCCTTCTCACTGAGCACTGGGTCTTATCGTAGAGATCGCAGTGGGGCCCCAGCGGTCGGACTCCTCGCTATCCGCTATTTATCCCCTATCCCATGTATAGAGGAATACGTTAATTTTAAAAATAGTTCTCCTTTAATCGTCCAGAACACATCCAAAATCGGTCCCAGCCGAACTTCCCTCAGCATCCTGCCATTTCTCCCAGCTGTTTTTTTTCTAGCTGCTTGTAAGGCACACTCCCTTCCTAATTCCTTAAAGGGGTACTTCGTCCCCAGATATCTTATCCCCTATCCTTTAGATAGGGGTTAAGATGTCTAGGGTTGGAGTACCCCTTTAAGAGCCAGTGCACGTACCCAAAAGTTGATCCATTGTAACCGTATGACCCCTAGCAAGTTCCATGCATGAGTCCCATTCATCAGAAATGCACCGCATTGTGCAGATCACACAGGAGTGCAGCTTTGGACACTTAAATAAAATTTTGCTAACATTATTATCCATACAAAGAAATAAAATAAGTCAAACAAGAACAGTTTTAAAAAAGGGGAACTTTATTTATTATTTATTAAAATGTTTGTGTCGGGATTTTTTTGTAACCTCCCATCACTCACAAAGAGCGTACAGTAACTAACTCAGGACAGGAAAAACCTCCAGAGGGGAGGAAACCTGTAGGGAATCCATGGCTACTGTACTGCCCTTCCTCTGGGCATACTAAAGGAGGTTACCTCTAGAATTTGGGCAAAGTGTCTGTGTATGTGCGTGATTCCTGGGGCTGGGCCTTCATCCAACTTCTTGCTGTAAGTCCGGAAATGCGACTCCACATCCTGGAAATACTGCATCGAAAATAGGAAAAGAGAAGAAAGATTATTTATTATGTTTATTATAGAAATGTACATGGAAAATGCACTTATCAGTCATGTGTGTGTACTTACCAGTCATCTTACTGTAAGTCCGGAAATGCGACTCCACATCCTGGAAATACTGCATCTAAAAGAGAAAAAGAAAAGAAAAGAAAGGAAAAGAAAGATTATTTAGTATGTGTTTATTATAGAAATGTATACTTACCAGTCATGTATATACACCTATATTCCAGGGTCCCTACAGTGTCCAACATCAGCCCCTCACTGATGAAGAATGAGCAGGAGCAGTGTTATTTCTGCTCAGTGCTGCTCTCTGGTGGACAATGGTTATGACATCACATGTGTGACACGCTGCTCCTCCTGGGAGTTCTATTTCAGTAGTGCTGCTCTCTGATTGGCTGAAAAAAAAAGAAGCTTTTTAACATATTCTGCATGACTGTTATCTAAGGGATTTTTGGCAATTTTCAATAAAATGGCGCTACTCCCCGTGGGTGCGTTATATATGTTTCTCCTAACCAGACACTCAGTATTTGTAATATCATCTGGACGGACATCTGTTGGAAGGGGAAAAAACGCCAAAGATAAAACAATGTGGGCTCTGAAAAACGCCACAAATAAGTCGTGTTTAATCCCGGCCCAAGCCTAGGAACAGACGCAATTATTGTTTGAGGTTTTTTTGGCCAAAAATAAAAAAACACCACAAAAAACTGCTCCCGCGTTTCTTTTCTCCTATGATGCCATCTTTGACAAAAACACTGGGGGAGATTTATCAAAACCTGTGAAGAGGAAAAGTTGCCCATAACAACCAATCAGATCGCTTCTTTCATTTTTAAAAAGCCTAGTCTTCATACATCTCCCCCAGTGTGTATTATTATTATTATTATAAAAGACGTTTTTTTTTCATTGGTGCTTTCCCCCCTGGCTTTTCTCATTACAAGTCATGTGATTCTTTCATCATGAGACTCAAGGATTTCTATTGAAAAATTGGGAAGAAAAACTACAAAGCTTTATAAAAAAAAAAACTAAAAAAAAACATACTCTCGGCACCCCACAAATTTTATAAATTTGCCTAAAAACACCATAAAAGGATGAAGAAAATCCCATTAGTGTCTGGCGTTTCATATTACCCTAATGATACCAACATAACATGTGCCCGCAGCGAGCAGGGTGTTTTTTTGACAAACACGCCAAGTGTAATCCCGGCCTAAATGAATGTTTTCACAATAGCTTGGAACAGGCTGCAGGCTGTCTATATATTTGCATAGTCGTGGCGTACAGCATGTGCCGCATTTATGTGATGGCTTTCCGCTGGCATATATGGCTTTCTGCGCTGGCGAATGCAGCGGGCACTTACTGGGTGTGGTTTCCTAGGCGCACAGTTTACACACTGATTTATGACTTACAACTTTTGTAAAAGTAGCACAGTTTTTCACAACAACCCCTCCGCCCGGGGGATTGACATGGCACAGGGATCCTGCCTGTTCAGTAGCTCGGGACACGGCCAACAGGGCTGGTGCAAGAATTTTCGTGTGGACATTTGGCCATGTGAACATAGCCTTACAGTCAACGCTGAGTAGTTGCGCCCTACAGACAGGCTGACTCAGCAAGAAGCAGCAGCTCAGATAAAAGATTCCTGCAGTTGGAGCCTGTAGAAGACTTTGAGAGAGAGGAACTGTCTGTGACTGCCATTGCCAGGCAAGCCTTTTAACCCTCTAAGGACAATGGAAGTAAATGTACGTCCGGATACGACTGATAAGTCCTGATGGGACTTAATGAGACATAATGCACTGATGGGCCTTAATGCACCAGGACATATATCTACATCCTATATATGATGTGAGCATCGGACCAGTATCAGCAGCCAGGGAACCGCCGATAATGGCGGACATCAACGATCACGCTGATATCTGTCATTAAACCCCTCAAAAGCCGTGATCAATACAGATGACAGCATCTACTGCAATGCGGACGTTATATTGAATGATCTGATCACCCTCCACACTGCAGTGATCTAGTAATCATCCAAAATGGCAGACGGAGGTCCCCTCACCTGCCTCCGCCTCTCTCAGAGTCTTCTCTTCTGTTCTGACTTCAAGCAGACTTGAGAAGAAGATCGTCGATAATACTGATCAGTGCTCTGCCTATCAATGAGTGCTATAACTAGTCCTCTAATACAGGGGATCTCAACCGGTGGTACGCGTACCACTAGGGGTACACCACCGGTTGTTCAGGGGTACGCCAATGCGCTGTCAAATACGTGGCATGCATTTGCCAGTATTTGTCAGCGCATAGAAAAGAATGGCTGCGGCAGCTCTCTGTACAGCTACTGTAAGGGAGGTGCGTTGTTGCCGGGGAGATGTGTGACCTCCCCTGACATTGAGCGGAGGTGCTGCACAGCGCAGAAGGACATCACACATCAGTGCGGCCCCGCCGAACGGGACACGCTGCATGCACGGACAGGCCACACGGGACTGCAGGAGGCCGGGTAAAGTTGCAAAAAAAGTGAAAAATGTGAGTGTGGAACGGAGGGAGGGTTTTTGTATGTGTACACATATTAGCTCGGGGGGGGGGAGAAATAATAGCACAAGGCATTAAGATGGAGGGGGGAGGGATAATGGCAAAAGGGGATCAGAAGGAGGGGGATAATGGCACAAGGGGATTTATATGGAGGGGGGTGATAATTATCCCCCCCTCCTTCTGATCCCCTTGTGCCATTATCCCCCCCTCCCTGTGATTCCATTTTGCCATATCCGATAATAATAGCACAAGGGGATTAAGAGGGAGGGGGGAATATTGGCACAAGGGGATTAATATGGAGGTGGGGGGAGTAATGATTAACCCTCCCCCCTCTGATCATCTTGCGCCATCCCCCCCTCCAACTTAATCCCCTTGTGCCATTCCCCTCTGATCCCCTTTTTCCATATTGGATAATAATGGCACAAGGGGATTAAGATGGAGGGGGAAATAATAGCAAAAGGGGATTAAGTATCGCATTAGTATAAAGGTAAGCACATGCCTTTTGTCCGCGGGTACCCTTCGCGAGTAAGTTCCGTGAAGGGTACCCGCGGACATACTTTCAGACTTTGGGGGTACAGTCACCAAAAAGGTTGAGAGCCACTGCTCTAAAAAAGTTTTTAAAAAATGAAAATGTAAATCGCCCCTTTTTCCCATTTTACCTCCAAAAGGCGTGAAAAAAAAATGTAATACACATATTTGGTATCAACGCATGCGCAAATGTCTGAACTACCAAATATAATGTTAATGATCCTGTACGTTGAATGGTGTAAATGTAACAAAAAAAGAAATACAAAAAAAGAAAGTCCAAAATTGCTGTGTTTTAGTCACATCACCTTCCCATAAAAATTTATGTGAAAGTTACATTAAAGGGTACCTCTCATCAAAAAAACTTTTGATATATTATAGATTAATGTATGCAGAATAACTTTACAATTGCATGTTATTAAAAAATACGCTTCTTTCTATTTAATTTTCCACTTTATAGAAATGACCACTAGGGGTCTCCCTACCAGTCCTGGCAGCATTTCAGACTCATGCTAGAGTCCTAAACACTACGAGCTGCCAGTCTGCTTTGTTCACAAAGGAGAACACTCAGAGCTGCCAACCTGCTTTGTTCACAGCCTGTTTGGCTGTGAACAAAGCAGGCTGGCAGCTCTGAGTGTTTAGGACTCCAGCATGAGTCAGAAATGCTTGCTGACAGGACTGATCGGGAAAAATACAATAGAAAGAAGCATATTTTTCATTAACATGCTATTGGAAAGTTATTCAACATTCATTAAGCTCAAATATATCAAAAGTTTATTTGATGAGAGGTACCCTTTAAGCAAATGTAAAAAGTCACATATAAGCAAAAGTGGTGCCAAGAAGAAAAAAAAGAACGGCAGGTCATGACACAAAAAATAAGCCCTCACACAGCCCCGTATATGGGGGAAAATGGAAAAGTTAAAGGGGGTCAAAATAGGGCGATTTTAAATATACTGATTAGGGTTGAGCAAATAGAATCTGACCAATCCAAATTCATTACGAATTTCATAAAAAATTAGTTTCACAACGAATCCGAATATCGCCGCGATTCGACCACACAAATCGCTTCATTAAACTGCAGGGCATCTAAGATGGCGGCTTCACATGTCAGGTCATGAAACAAGGAACTCTGTAAAGACGAGTAGGCGGGATGACCCTAAATCACATGTAGCATGAAGCCTGTCAGCAGCCCTATATAATCGGCAGCCATCTCGCGTCCAGTCACATCAGTGTTCTATTGCAGAGAGAGAGAGAGAGGGACAGAGAGCCGTGTGTGTTGCACAGAAAAGCATTTTTACAGCAGTGATTCACCTCAAGGCCAAAAGCAGCCTAGAAGCAGTGATAGTGAAGGGAGAGAGATTGAGAGAGAAAGTGCAATTTTGTATGTACTACACAGTGACTGTGTGCTGCAGCACTGGTATGTACAACATCTGAAAAGATAGTAGTAGCCAGCCAGTTAGGGTGAGCAGAGCAATAAAATCCATAATCACCTGCTATTAGTGTCTAATGCAGGTTGCATAGCGGAACATATTGTCCTCTATTAAGTGTAACCTGTGCGCACATAGGTGGTGTATGATTTTGTTGCTGTTAAAATCTTAAGGGCCTACTTACTGTGAAAGGCCAGCCAAAAGTACACACCTGCTGCTGTTGTAGACAAATACTGTTTTAAGTGTAGTGGAGCGTATTGTCCTCCCCTCATAAGTGCATACCACATATGTACATCTACGTGGTGTACGATTTTGTTCCTGTTAAAGTTTTAAGGGCCAACATACTGTGAAAGGACAGCCAAAAGTACACACCTGCTGGTGTTGTAGACGAATACTGTTTTAAGCCTAGTGGAGCCTATTGTCCTCCCCTCATATACACACTAATTATGTCAGGCAGAGAAGTGCCAGGATGTGGACTGAGGAGTGGCAGAGGCCTAAATCCTTCAGGCAGAGGTCGCAGCAGACTAGGGCGAGTGGCAGCAGGAGTGGCAGCGAGAGGCATGAGCTCCTGTTATCAGCTAGCAGTTGTGTCTCAACCAGCAACCCATCTGCCATCGTCGATTGGTTAACACGCTCATCCACATCATCACAAGTGACATCTGACACCCCCAGTCAACAGTCGGTGGGTTCCACAGACACAACAATCAGTTGGTATGGCCCGGGAGCAGTCCCTGTCCTCCCATTGCCTTTGTCCTATGCTGTTCCCTCTCCTACAGAAGTATCTTATGCTCCACTATTTAGTGGGGACGATCTACTAGAGGACAGTCAGCAGCTACTGCCCAACCAAGAAGGTGAGGAGACATCTGCCGCTTCCTCCGCTAGGCGGCCAAGTAGTGATTGTTACGCCGAGCGCTCCGGGTCCCCGCTCCTCCCCGGAGCGCTCGCTACACTCTCGCTCCCGCAGCGCCCCGGTCAGATCCACTGACCGGGTGCGCTGCGATACTGCCTCCAGCCGGGATGCGATTCGCGATGCGGGTGGCGCCCGCTCGCGATGCGCACCCCGGCTCCCGTACCTGACTCGCTCTCCGTCGGTCCTGTCCCGGCACGCGCGGCCCCGCTCCCTAGGGCGCGCGCGCGCCGGGTCTCTGCGATTTAAAGGGCCACTGCGACGTTGATTGGCGCAGTGGTTCTAATCAGTGTGTTCACCTGTGCACTCCCTATGTATACCTCACTTCCCCTGCACTCCCTCGCCGGATCTTGTTGCCATTGTGCCAGTGAAAGCGTTCCCTTGTGTGTTCCTAGCATGTGTTCCAGACCTCCTGCCGTTGCCCCTGACTACGATCCTTGCTGCCTGCCCCGACCTTCTGCTACGTCCGACCTTGCTCTTGTCTACTCCCTTGTACCGCGCCTATCTTCAGCAGTCAGAGAGGTTGAGCCGTTGCTAGTGGATACGACCTGGTCACTACCGCCGCAGCAAGTCCATCCCGCTTTGCGACTAGTGACTTAGAACCGGTCCACTAGCACGGTCCACGCCAATCCCTCTCTGGCACAGAGGATCCACCTCCTGCCAGCCGGCATCGTGACAGTAGATCCTGCCATGGATCCCGCTGAAGTTCCTCTGCCAGTTGTCGCCGACCTCACCACGGTGGTCGCCCAGCAGTCACAACAGATAGCGCAACAAGGCCACCAGCTGTCTCAACTGACCGTGATGCTACAGCAGCTACTACCTCAGCTTCAGCAATCATCTCCTCCGCCAGCTCCTGCACCTCCTCCGCAGCGAGTGGCCGCCTCAGGCCTACGACTATCCTTGCCGGATAAATTTGATGGGGACTCTAAGTTTTGCCGTGGCTTTCTTTCACAATGTTCCCTGCACTTGGAGATGATGTCGGACCAGTTTCCTACTGAAAGGTCTAAGGTGGCTTTCGTAGTCAGCCTTCTGTCTGGAAAAGCTCTGTCATGGGCCACACCGCTCTGGGACCGCAATGACCCCGTCACTGCCTCTGTACACTCCTTCTTCTCGGAAATTCGAAGTGTCTTTGAGGAACCTGCCCGAGCCTCTTCTGCTGAGACTGCCCTACTGAACCTGGTCCAGGGTAATTCTTCCGTTGGCGAGTACGCCGTGCAATTCCGTACTCTTGTTTCAGAACTTTCCTGGAATAATGAGGCCCTCTGCGCGACCTTTAAAAAAGGCCTATCCAGCAACATTAAAGATGTTCTGGCCGCACGAGAAATTCCTGCTAACCTACATGAACTCATTCATCTAGCCACTCGCATTGACATGCGTTTTTCCGAAAGGCGTCAGGAGCTCCGCCAGGATATGGACTTTGTTCGCACGAGGCGTTTTCTCTCCCCGGCTCCTCTCTCCTCTGGTCCTCTGCAATCCGTTCCTGTGCCTCCCGCCGTGGAGGCTATGCAAGTTGACCGGTCTCGCCTGACACCTCAAGAGAGGACACGACGCCGCATGGAGAATCTCTGCCTGTACTGTGCCGGTACCGAACACTTCCTGAAGGATTGTCCTATCCGACCTCCCCGCCTGGAAAGACGTACGCTGACTCCGCACAAAGGTGTAACAGTCCTTGATGTCAACTCTGCTTCTCCACGTCTTACTGTGCCTGTGCGGATATCTGCCTCTACCTTCTCCTTCTCCACTAAGGCCTTCTTGGATTCCGGATCTGCAGGAAACTTTATTTTGGCCTCTCTCATCAACAGGTTCAACATCCCAGTGACCAGTCTCGCCAGACCTCTCTACATCAATTGCGTTAACAATGAAAGATTGGACTTTGCCGTGCGTTACCGCACGGAACCCCTCCTAATGTGCATCGGACCTCATCACGAAAAAATTGAGTTTTTGGTCCTCTCCAATTGCACTTCCGAAATTCTCCTTGGACTACCCTGGCTTCAACACCATTCCCCAACCCTGGATTGGTCCACAGGGGAGATCAAGAGTTGGGGTACCTCTTGTTTCAAGGACTGCCTTAAACCGGTTACCAGTACTCCCTGCCGTGACCCTGTGGTTCCCCCTGTAACCGGTCTCCCTAAGGCCTATATGGACTTTGCTGATGTGTTTTGCAAAAAACAAGCTGAGACTCTTCCTCCTCACAGGCCTTATGACTGTCCTATTGACCTCCTCCCGGGCACTACTCCACCCCGGGGCAGAATTTATCCTCTGTCCGCCCCAGAGACTCTTGCTATGTCTGAGTACATCCAGGAAAATTTAAAAAAAGGGTTTATCCGCAAATCCTCCTCTCCTGCCGGAGCCGGATTTTTCTTTGTGTCCAAAAAAGATGGCTCCCTACGCCCTTGCATTGACTACCGCGGTCTTAACAAAATCACGGTAAAGAACCGCTACCCTCTACCTCTTATCTCTGAACTCTTTGATCGCCTCCAAGGTGCCCACATCTTTACCAAACTGGACTTAAGAGGTGCTTATAATCTCATCCGCATCAGAGAGGGGGATGAATGGAAAACGGCATTTAACACTAGAGATGGACACTTTGAGTATCTGGTCATGCCCTTTGGCCTGTGCAACGCCCCTGCCGTCTTCCAAGACTTTGTTAATGAAATTTTTCGTGATCTCTTATATTCCTGTGTTGTTGTGTATCTGGACGATATCCTGATTTTTTCTGCCAACCTAGAAGAACACCGCCAGCATGTCCGCATGGTTCTTCAGAGACTTCGTGACAATCAACTTTATGCCAAGATGGAGAAATGTCTGTTTGAATGTCAATCTCTTCCTTTCCTAGGATACTTGGTCTCTGGCCAGGGACTACAAATGGATCCAGACAAACTCTCTGCCGTCTTAGATTGGCCACGCCCCTCCGGACTCCGTGCTATCCAACGTTTTTTGGGGTTCGCCAATTATTACAGACAATTTATTCCACATTTTTCCACCATTGTGGCTCCTATCGTGGCTTTAACCAAAAAGAATGCCAATCCTAAGTCATGGCCTCCTCAAGTGGAAGACGCCTTTAAACAGCTCAAGTCTGCCTTTTCTTCTGCTCCCGTGCTCTCCAGACCTGACCCATCTAAACCCTTCCTATTGGAGGTAGATGCTTCCTCAGTAGGAGCGGGAGCGGTCCTTCTACAAAAAAATTCTTCCGGGCATGCTGTTACTTGTGGTTTTTTTTCTAGGACCTTCTCTCCGGCGGAGAGGAACTACTCCATCGGGGATCGAGAGCTACTAGCCATTAAATTAGCACTTGAGGAATGGAGGCATCTGCTGGAGGGATCAAGATTTCCAGTTATTATTTACACCGATCACAAAAATCTCTCCTATCCCCAGTCTGCCCAACGGCTGAATCCTCGCCAGGCCAGGTGGTCTCTGTTCTTTGCCCGATTTAATTTTGAAATTCACTTTCGGCCTGCCGATAAGAACGTCAGGGCCGATGCTCTCTCTCGTTCCTCGGATGCCTCGGAAGTAGAGCTCTCTCCGCAACACATCATTCCTCCTGACTGCCTGATCTCCACTTCTCCAGCCTCCATCAGGCAAACTCCTCCAGGGAAGACCTTCGTCACTCCACGCCAACGCCTCGGAATCCTCAAATGGGGTCACTCCTCCCATCTCGCAGGCCATGCGGGCATCAAGAAATCCGTGCAACTCATCTCTCGTTTCTATTGGTGGCCGACTCTGGAGACGGATGTTGTTGATTTTGTGCGGGCCTGCACTGTCTGTGCCCGGGATAAGACTCCTCGCCAGAAGCCCGCTGGTCTTCTTCATCCTCTGCCTTGGTCTCTGATTGGTATGGACTTTATTACAGACTTACCCTCATCCCGTGGCAACACTGTTGTTTGGGTGGTCGTTGATCGATTCTCCAAGATGGCACATTTCATCCCTCTTCCTGGTCTTCCTTCTGCGCCTCAGTTGGCAAAACAATTTTTTGTACACATTTTTCGTCTTCACGGGTTGCCCACGCAGATCGTCTCGGATAGAGGCGTCCAATTCGTGTCAAAATTCTGGAGGGCTCTCTGTAAACAACTCAAGATTAAATTAAACTTTTCTTCTGCTTATCATCCTCAATCCAATGGGCAAGTAGAAAGAATTAACCAGGTCCTGGGTGATTATTTACGGCATTTTGTTTCCTCCCGCCAGGATGACTGGGCAGATCTTCTACCATGGGCCGAATTCTCGTATAACTTCAGAGTTTCTGAATCTTCTTCCAAATCCCCATTTTTCGTGGTGTACGGCCGTCACCCTCTTCCCCCCCTCCCTACTCCCTTGCCCTCTGGTTTGCCCGCTGTGGATGAAATAACTCGTGATCTTTCCACCATATGGAAAGAGACCCAAAATTCTCTCTTACAGGCTTCATCACGCATGAAGAAGTTTGCTGATAAGAAAAGAAGAGCTCCCCCCATTTTTTTCTCCCGGAGACAAGGTATGGCTCTCCGCTAAATATGTCCGCTTCCGTGTTCCCAGCTACAAATTGGGACCACGCTATCTTGGTCCTTTCAAAATTTTGTGCCAGATCAATCCTGTCTATTATAAACTTCTTCTCCCTCCTTCTCTTCGTATTCCTAATGCCTTTCACGTTTCTCTTCTTAAACCACTCATCATCAACCGTTTCTCTCCTAAACTTATCTCTCCCACTCCTGTCTCCGGTTCTTCTGACATCTTTCCTGTAAAGGAGATACTGGCCTCCAAAAAGGTCAGAGGAAAAACCTTCTTTTTGGTTGACTGGGAGGGCTGTGGTCCTGAAGAGAGATCCTGGGAACCTGAGGACAATATCCTAGATAAAAGTCTGGTCCTCAGGTTCTCAGGCTCCAAGAAGAGGGGGAGACCCAAGGGGGGGGGGGTACTGTTACGCCGAGCGCTCCGGGTCCCCGCTCCTCCCCGGAGCGCTCGCTACACTCTCGCTCCCGCAGCGCCCCGGTCAGATCCACTGACCGGGTGCGCTGCGATACTGCCTCCAGCCGGGATGCGATTCGCGATGCGGGTAGCGCCCGCTCGCGATGCGCACCCCGGCTCCCGTACCTGACTCGCTCTCCGTCGGTCCTGTCCCGGCGCGCGCGGCCCCGCTCCCTAGGGCGCGCGCGCGCCGGGTCTCTGCGATTTAAAGGGCCACTGCGACGTTGATTGGCGCAGTGGTTCTAATCAGTGTGTTCACCTGTGCACTCCCTATGTATACCTCACTTCCCCTGCACTCCCTCGCCGGATCTTGTTGCCATTGTGCCAGTGAAAGCGTTCCCTTGTGTGTTCCTAGCCTGTGTTCCAGACCTCCTGCCGTTGCCCCTGACTACGATCCTTGCTGCCTGCCCCGACCTTCTGCTACGTCCGACCTTGCTTCTGTCTACTCCCTTGTACCGCGCCTATCTTCAGCAGTCAGAGAGGTTGAGCCGTTGCTAGTGGATACGACCTGGTCACTACCGCCGCAGCAAGTCCATCCCGCTTTGCGGCGGGCTCTGGTGAACACCAGTAGTGACTTAGAACCGGTCCACTAGCACGGTCCACGCCAATCCCTCTCTGGCACAGAGGATCCACCTCCTGCCAGCCGGCATCGTGACAGTGATGAGGAGAGTGAAGTGGGAGGTGCTGTTGCGAGCGTTCAAGGTCCTGAAGCAGAAACTGTTGAGGAACCTGAGGAGGACATCAGTGATGTGCAGACACTTGTTGATGATGATGAAGCCGATAGCACTTGGGAGCCGGGTGCAGAAGGGGCTTCATCATCATCAGGAGAAGAGAGTTGCAGATTGCCCGTGAGGCGCCAGCAAGGTGGTAGCACTGTTGCCAGTCAGCTCACTTGCTTGCATACTGACCTCCGAATTGTCACCATTCGGCAGCGGTATGACTTCTGGCTCTCCACCTTATTGGACCCTCGCTACCGGCACAAAATAGGGGCCTTTTTTTACACCCACTGAGAGGGAGGGCAAACTGACCTTTTACAGAGACATCCTACGTACTCATTTGACCGATGCCTATCTGCGCCATCGTCCATCCTCTCGCAGGTCTGACTCGGGGGGCCCTCTGCGCTCACCTTCCACTGCCATGGATGCTGGGGAGGGGTGAGGTGGCAGGAGCAGTACCAGCTCCACCAGCAGCATCCTGAGTCTACAGTCACTGATGAGTAGCTTTCTTCACCCGCATAGTGAAGCAACTCATTAGCAGCAGGTAGACCTTGAGCAGGACCTGAACCAGCAGGTGGTGGCATACCTTGACATGCCCATGCCAACACACTTTGAACATCCGCTTGACTTCTGGGAAGCCAAACTTGATTTGTTAGAGTTTGCCTTGGAAAAGCTGTCCTGCCCAGCCAGTAGTGTGCCATCAGAGCGGGTGTTTAGAGCGGCGGGGGCCATAGTAACCCCAAGGAGAACTCGTCTGTCCACGAAACATGTGGAGAGACTGACCTTTGTGAAGATGAATCAGGCATGGATCAGCCAGGATTTCCACCCACCAATGCCAGATGCATCAGAGTAGATTGACCCTGGTGCCACACCAACACAAATATGGATAGTGAAAAACATAATTAAGGTGCTGCTCCCCTTATTCCTCCGCATCAGACCACAAGTAACATCAGACCACAAGTAAGTATTGAGGCTATGTATTATCTAAAACTTAACGTTTCTTAGGATAAAATATATTGACCCCAACTTTTTTTAATATCTAAGAAAAGGAAAGGTGTGCAAAAAACACCACATGCCACTTACCCAACCAAGTATTGATGTGATGCAAAGACCTCTAAAAGGTGGAAGGGAACAATGTATGGTCCATTGTAAAAGGTGGGGGTAAAAACTTCCCCTGTATACCCTACTCTCGCATTATTAATTCCCTTCTTGGCAACTGTTACTCGCCCTAAAAAGGGCAGCCCCACACAGGAACCTCTCGCTATTTTCCCCTACAAAGACTGCCATTTCCCAGGGTTTTTAGGTGCAAACAGGGAGTTTCCTGTCTGACACAGCCCTTTTTAGGGCGAGTAACACTTTCCAAGAAGGGAATTAATAGGGCGAGAGTAGGGCCTTACAGGGGAAGTTTTTACCCCCACCCTGCTACAATGGACAATACATTGTTCCCTTCCACCCAGGGTCGGCGTTAGGGCGGGGCAATCTGGGCAATTGCCCAGGGCCCCCATCCCCCAGGGGGCCCCCTGCGGGCTGCTCAGTGGCAGATCCAGGGGGGGATCTGTCACTGAGCAGCCCACGGGGGGCCCCGTCCCATTCGGGAAATCCCTGTGTCCCGAAAGATCTTTTTGGAACACACGGATGTCCCGGTTACCTTTATGCAGCCCCGCGTTAACCGGGAGGTAGCAAACGCAGGGACGTCACTGACGTCCCGTGCGTGTGCCTATAGGAACGGAGGGGCAGAGTATCAGAGCATCGAGGAGGAGGACACGCGCGAATGGTAAGTTACCTGTCATCTTCAGTGCTCCGACCACTGCTCCTCCGGTCCAGGGACCTACTGCTATGGCCTATAGGCCATAGCAGTAGATTGTGACCCCTGACCGGAGGAGCGGTGGACGGAGCACTGAAGTGGGGCAGTACACAGGCATACAGCCTCCAGCCATAAACTGTATATGGCTGAAGGCTGTATGTCTTTGGGGGAGCTATACTGCACCTAATGTGGGGGAACTATACTGCACCTAATGTGGGGGACCTATACTACACCTAATGTGGGGAACTATACTGCACCCAATGTGGAGAAACTATACTGCTACTAATGTGGGGGAACTATACTGCACCTAATGTGGGGGAACTATACTGCACCTAATGTGGGGGAACTATACTGCACCTAATGTGGGGGAACTATACAGCACCTAATGTAGGTGAACTATACAGCACCTAATGTGGGAGAACTATACTGCACCTAATGTGAGGGAACTATATTGCACCTAATGTGGGGGAACTACAACCTAATGTGGAGGAACTAAACTGCACCTAATGTGGGGACCTATACTGCACCTAATGTGGGGGAACTATACTGTAGTTAATGTGGGGACCTATACTGCACCTAATGTGGGGGAACTATACTGCCTACCTAATGTGGGAGAACTATACTCCACCTAATGAGGGGGAACTATACTGCACCTAATGTAGGGGAACTATACTGCCCCTAATGTGGGGGAACTATACTGCACCTAATGTGGGGAACTATACTGCACCTAATGTGGGGGAACTATATTGGCAACCTAATGTGGGGGAACTATACTGCCAACCTAATATGGGGGGACCTATACTGCCAACCTAATGTGGGGGAACTACAACCTAATGTGATGGAAATATACTGCCAGCCTAATGTGGGGGGACTACAACCTTATGTGGGGGAACTATACTGACAACCTAATGTGGGGGAACAATACAGACAACCTAATGTGGGGGGAACTATACTGTCAACCTAATATGGGGGGAACTATACTGCCAACCTAATGTGGGGGGACCTATACTGCCAGACTAATGTGGGGGAACTATACTGCCAACCTAATGTGGGGGGACCTATATTGCCAACCTAATGTGGGGAACTACAACCTAATGTGGGGGAACTATGCTGTCAACCTAATGTGGGGGAACTATACTACAGCTAATGTGGGGGAACTATATTGCACCTAATGTGGGCGAACTATACTGCACCTAATGAGGGGAACCATACTGCACGTAATGTGGTGGAACTATATTGCACCAAATGTGGGGAACTATACAGCACCTACTGTGGGGAACTATACTGCACCTAGTGTGGGGGAACTAAACTGCACCTAATGTGGGGGAATTACACTGCACGTAATGTGGGGAACTATACACCACGTAATGTGGGGTAACTATACTGCATCTAATGTGGGGGAACTACAACCTAATGTGGGGAACTATACTGAACTTAATGTAGGGAACAGTACTGCACCTAATGTGGGGAACTATTCTGCACCCAATGTGGGGAACTATACTGCACCTAATGTGGGGGAACTATATTGCCAACCTAATGTGGGGGAACTATTCTGCACCTAATGTGGGGAACTATACTGCACATAATGTGGGGGAACTATACTGCACCTAATGTGGGGAACTATACTGCATCTAATGTGGGAGAACTATACTGTCAACCTAATGTGGGGGAACTATACTGCCAACCTAATGTGGGGGAACTATACCGCCAACCTAATGTGGAGGAACTATACTGACAACCTAATGTGGGGGGACTTATACTTCCAGCCTAATGTGGGGGGACCTATACTGCCAACCTAATGTGGGGGCACTACAACCTACTGTGGGGGAACTATACTGCCAACCTTATGTGGGGGGAACTATACTGACAGCCCAATGTGGGAGAACTATAATGCCAACCTAATGTGGGGGAACTATACTGCCAACCTTATGTGAGGGGAACGATACTGCCAAACTTATGTGGGGGGAACTAAACTGCCAATCTAATGTGGGGGAACTATACTGCCAACCTAATGTGGGGGGACCTATACTGCCAGCCTAATGTGGGGGAACTGTACTGCCAACCTAATGTGGGGGAACTTTGCTGCCAACCTAATGTGGGGGAACTATGCTTCCATCCTAATGTGGGGGGACCTATACTGCCAGCCTAATGTGGGGTAACTATACTGCCAGCCTAATGTGGGGAAACTACAAGCTAATGTGGGGGAACTACAGCCTGATGTGGGGGAACTATACTGACAACCTAATGTGGGGGAACAATACTGACAACCTAATGTGGGGGGAGGGGGGACAATACTGACAACCTAATGTGGGGGGAACAATACTGCCAACCTTATGTGGGGGAACTATACTGACAGCCTAATGTGGGGGAACTATAATGCCAACCTAATGTGGGGGAACTATACTGCCAACCTTATGTGAGGGGAACTATATTGCCAAACTTATGTGGGGGGAACTAAACTGCCAATCTAATGTGGGGGAACTATACTGCCAACCTAATGTGGGGGGACATATACTGCCAGCCTAATGTGGGGGAACTATACTGCCAACCTAATGTGGGAGAACTTTGCTGCCAACCTAATGTGGGGGAACTATGCTTCCATCCTAATGTGGGGGGACCTATACTGCCAGCCTAATGTGGGGTATCTATACTGCCAACCTAATGTGGGGGAACTTTGCTGCCAAACTAATGTGGGGAACTATGCTTCCATCCTAATGTGAGGGAACTATGCTGCCAACCTAATGTGGGGGAACTATAAAAAATATATAAAATTGTACTATTCTGATCCCTATAACTCTTTTATCTTTCTGTATATGGGGATGTATGAGGGTCTTTTTTTGCACTGTGATTTGTAGTTTTTATCGGTACCATTTTTGTTTTGAAGGGACTTTTCAATTGCTTTTTAGATTTTTATTTTTTTTATGGTATTTGAAGTGACCAAAAATGTGCAAATCTGGTTAGTGCACTATTATGACTTTTGGGGCCCCATTTTTGATTTTGTCCAGAGCCACTCTAAGCCTAAAACCGGCCCTGCATATCACACCTATGATGTTAACACCCAAGAATTTTGTCTCTAAATATGTGTGTACCCTTATAAATGCTGGAGCATATCACTGTATCACCTCAGTGTAGCGTATCATTGATCTGCTCTCTAGTCGACTGTAACACACTTAACTAAGAATTCCCAGGAGTACACCACATATAGCATACAGGCTACTCTGAAGGGGCTCCTATGCCCTGAAACCCATTATGACTGACCAATAAAGTCTTCTATGGAAACTACTGTTTTCATTATGCCAGTGGATTGCCCCAGGTATCTGTTTTTTTCCTGATTCATTATGTTCTACATGCTGTTCGGACGGAATGTACTTCGAGCCGACATCGGAAGGCGGCACCCCCTCTTATCACTTAAAGGGGTACTTCGGCCCTGAGACATCTTATCCCCTATCCAAAGGATAGGGGATAAGATGTCTCACCGCGAGGGTCCCGCCGCTGAGGACCCCCACAATCTTGTATTCATCACCCACCTGTTTGAGCTGCATGCCGCGGTGCCAGCTCACAAACAGCCGGGTGGCGACCACAGGGCCGTCACACCCCCTCCCATAGACTTGCATAGCGGGGGTGGGGGGGTTACGTCACACGGGGGCGGAGTCGGGATGTCAAGATACTCCGGCCCCGTGGTCGCCACCTGGCTGTTTGTGAGCTGGCATGCGGCGTGCAGCTCAAACAGGTGGGTGGCGAATACAAGATTGCGGGGTCCCCAGCGGCGGGACCCCCGCGGTGAGACATCTTATCCCCTATCCTTTGCATAGGGGATAAGATGTCTCAGGGCCGGAGTACCCCTTTAAAGGTTCTATTTAAAAATCCCTTCTATTTAAAAATCTTAATCCTTCCAGTACTTATCAGCTGTTGTATGCCTAACAGGAAGTTCTTTTCTTTTTGACTTTCCTTTGTGTCTGACCACAGGGTTCTCTGCTGACACCTCTGTTCATGTCAGGAACTGTTCAGAGCAGGATAGGTTTGCTATGGGGATTTGCTTTTACTCTGGACAGTTCCTAAAATGAACAGAGGTGTCAGCAGAGAGCACTGTGGTGAGACAGGAAGTTCAAAAAAAAAAAGAACTTCCTGAGGACCACATAGCAGCTGATAAGTACTGGAAGGGTTAAGATTTTTTAATAGAAGTAATTTACAAATCCGTTAAACTTTTTGGCACAAGTTGATTTAAATGTTTATTTTTTTCCCATCAGATTACCCTTTAATGTTCTTATGTAGTTGTGTAGGTTACACAACTGGGCCAGGTGAGTGGATTATCATTACCACTGTGGTTGATGTACCTGCATTGCCCTATGAGGAACTCTGCCTATTTATTGAAGATTTGATAAGAACCCTATGGCAGTGACAGACAACATTTTTGGGAAAAAAGCAGTCAGGTTTTTCGAATCCAATACTGGCCCTTTAAGGATAAATTATTTTATTAGCAGAAATGTTACATTTTAACCCCAATCAAGTAGTTAAAGCTCTTACCTTGGCAGGTTACAGACTAGAAATCATAAAATATATGGGAAAACCGATAAGCGAGGACTCCTCTTCGTCTTCCGGGAAAGAAAAATAGGTATATTCACTCAATTAAGTGTAGAGAAATAATTACGCAGATGTGCCTACAGGAGAGATCTAACAGTATCCATCACATTGACGAAACCATTCGGGCTGGAGCCAGATAAATCATCACTGTTCTTTTTATTGTTTTAATCTGTAGCTCATTGATGTTTCGTTAGCCGACGAGGAATTAACTAAATTGGAGAGGATATAAAAAGTGACATCCAATCTATGAAACAAATGCCCGAATTCTGACTCCATTATTTATGGGGACTAGATTGCTTTTAGTTACTGTACATTGTTAAAGTGTATTACAGCGGACAAAGAACAATTACGAGCGCGCGGAGCGGCGTGGAGCTCGGTCATTTTATAACTTGCCAGAGAAATAGAATTTGCCGTCGTAAAATTTAAGCTGAAAAGACATTTATGGAGCGACTTTTCTGGGGAATTGAAATGATAGCTTGGCTGAAAGATGTCATAATGTAATCCCTCGGTGATGTCAGCTACACCTGGTAGGCACCTTATCATCTATCCTCCAGAAGAAAGGAAGCTGTCCCTCTAGTGCGGCCTGTTAGACGTAGCTTCACTGTAAGGCTGTGGTCACACAGTGTTTTTTTCAGGCATATTTAATAAAAAAATGTTTTTAACATTAACATGCTCTATGTAAGTCTATGGGGGAAAGGTTGAAGTCACTTATTTACGCAGATTGAAAAAAAAACCAATATATACGCGATATATATTGTGTGCACAGACAACCACTCTCCCCCCCGAGTTACATAGAGTACATTAACCCCTTAAAGGGGGTTCTCGGTTGCTAGACATCTTATCCAAAGGATAGGGGATAAGATGATTGATCGTGGGGATTCTGCCACTGGGGACCCCCGCGATCTCCCTGCTGCACCCAGCATTCGTTTAGAGCGTCAGGTGCAGTGCTGGAGGCTCGTGATGTCACGGCCACACCCCGCTCATGTAGTCACAGCCACGCCCCCTTTAATGCAAGTCTATGGAAGGAGCGTCACACCCCCTCCCATAGACTTGCATTGAGGGGGCGTGACCATGATATCACAAACGGTGTGTGGTCGTGACGTCACGAGCCTCCGCCCCGCATCGTCAGTCATTGGGTATGGAGCAAAGTTCGCTCTGTGCAACGGATGTCTGGGGTGCTGCAGCTGAGATCACGGGGGTCCCCAGTGGCAGGACCCCCACAATCAGACATCTTATCCCCTATCCTTTGGATAGGGGATAAGATGTCTAGGGGCGGGGAACCCCTTTAATGGTGGGCATCAGCATGATTGCTAATGCCTGTCATTAGCGGCAAGGTCCTGCTTGCTGACAGCAAAGGGACTTGTTGTCTATGAAGCAAGCGCAGCTCCTGCTCTCGCTTCACAGTCAAAATACCCCTTAGGACGAAAATATACGCACTGATGCATTAAATACCAGGGCGTGATTTATGTGGGATGTCCTTAATAGGTTAAACCATTGCTGACCTCTTGTGTATGACCTAGACTGTCGACCACATCTCTATATTCTGAGCAAGCTAATACCACATGGCTACTTCTCAGCTACTCAGCTGTAAGCTCAAATTCACAGGAAATATTTATATATATTTTTTTTATATGTATTAGAGCAATAGATGGTTGCAAAAGTACACAAATTCTTTAAGGTCTTTAAAGAAAATGCAAAAATTATAAAAATTATAAATATAATTACCATTAGAATTCTATGCTATTTCTTTGGTACACACCTTTGTGATCAGATGTTGTTTGGGCAGCCTGTAAATTGTGGTCACTGTAGTAATGCATCAACCATAGTGATGTTATGACATGTTATCATCATAAACAGAGATGCTGTTGGGGTCCCATCACAGGGCCTATAATTTTATGTTTAACCCCAGAAAATCCCTAAATGTAGAATTGAGAGACCTCTTTCTGTCCCGCTACATCTACCGAACCTGACATGATTCTCTGCAGGCACAGAGGACTTCTGGGATCAATACTTCTGTCAAGGCACTTTAACATGCCTTACGTTAATTTTTCCTTCGTTTTAAATGTGACATTGTTAACTTTCCATTATCCTTTATTTGATTTTCACAGATAAATATGGTTCTTTGTCACCTTCTGTAGCTATCCACTCAAATTATGGTGTAATATCCAGTTTCACACTTCAGCCATAATGCATCAACCTCTTGTAGTGACAATGAGAACAATTTCATTCTGTCTAGTAGAGTTTTACTATGTAGCTAAATAGAAAACAAAAAAATCCACTGTGGTTGGCAACATACAGAATGGTTCCCCCTTCACTTAGCATTCATGAAGCTATGTAAATGTCACGATGCCGGCTGGCAGGTAGTGGATCCTCTGTGTCAGAGAGGGATTGGGGAGGACCGCGCTAGTGGACCGGTTCTAAGTCACTACTGGTTTTCACCAGAGCCCGCCGCAAAGCGGGATGGTCTTGCTGCGGCGGTAGTGACCAGGTCGTATCCACTAGCAACGGCTCACCTCTCTGACTGCTGATGACAGGCGCGGTACAAGGGAGTAGGCAGAAGCAAGGTCGGACGTAGCAGAAGGTCGGGGGCAGGCGGCAAGGATCGTAGTCAGGGGCAACGGCAGGAGGTCTGGAACACGGGCTAGGAACAAACAAGGGAACGCTTTCACTAGGCACAAGTGCAACAAGATCCGGCAAGGGAGTGCAGGGGAAGTGAGGTGATATAGGGAAGTGCACAGGTGAACACACTGATTGGAACCACTGCGCCAATCAGCGGCGCAGTGGCCCTTTAAATCGCAGAGACCCGGCGCGCGCGCGCCCTAGGGAGCGGGGCCGCGCGCGCCGGGACAGAACAGACGGAGAGCGAGTCAGGTAGGGGAGCCGGGGTGCGCATCGCGAGCGGGCGCTACCCGCATCGCGAATCGCATCCCGGCTGGCAGCGGAATCGCAGCGCCCCGGGTCAGAGGACGTGACCGGAGCGCTGCCGCGGGGAGAGTGAAGCGAGCGCTCCGGGGAGGAGCGGGGACCCGGAGCGCTCGGCGTAACAGTACCCCCCCCCTTGGGTCTCCCCCTCTTCTTGGGGCCAAAGAACCAGAGGAAAAAAAAACTCAATTTTTTTCCGTGATGAGGTCCGATGCAAATTAGGAGGGGTTCTGTGTGGAAACGTACGAGACAGTCCAATCTTTTATTGTAAAAACAATAGATGTAGAGGGGTCTGGCGAGACTGGTCACAGGAACGTAGAACCTGTTGATGAGAGAGGCCAAAAAAAATTTTCCTGCAGATCCGGAATCCAAGAAGAGCATAGTAGAGAAGGAGAAGGTAGAGGCAGATATCCGCACAGGCACAGTAAGGCGTGGAGAAGCAGAGTTGACATCAAGAACTGTGTCACCTTTGTGCGGAGTCAGCGTACGTCTTTCCAGGCGGGGAGGACGGATAGGACAATCCTTCAGGAAGTGTTCGGTACCGGCATAGTACAGGCAAAGATTCTCCATGCGGCGTCGTGTCCTCTCTTGAGGTGTCAAGCAAGACCGGTCAACTTGCATAGCCTCCGCGGCGGGAAGCACAGGAACAGATTGCAGAGGACCAGAGGAGAGAGGAGCCGGAGAGAAAAAACGCTTTGTGCGAACAAAGTCCATATCCAGGCGGAGCTCCAGACGCCATCCGGAAGAACGCATGTCAATGCGAGTGGCTAGATGAATGAGTTCATGTAGGTCAGCAGGAGTCTCTCGTGCGGCCAGAACATCTTTAATGTTGCTGGATAGGCCTTTTTTAAAGGTCGCGCAGAGAACCTCACTATTCCAGGACAACTCGTAAGCAAGAGCACGGAACTGAATGGCGTACTCGCCAACGGAAGAAACACCCTGGGCCAGGTTCAGCAGGGCAATCTCGGCTGAAGAAGCTCGGGCAGGTTCCTCAAAGACACTTCGAATTTCCGAGAAGAAGGAGTGTACAGAGGCAGTGACGGGGTCATTGCGGTCCCAGAGCGGTGCGGCCCATGACAGGGCTTTTCCAGACAGAAGGCAGAACACGAAAGCCACCTTAGACCTTTCAGTAGGAAACTGGTCCGACATCATCTCCAAGTGCTGGGAACATTGCGAAAGAAAGCCACGGCAATACTTAGAGTCCCCATTAAATTTGTCCGGCAAGGACAGGCGGAGGCTAGGAGTGGCCACTCGCTGCGGAGGAGGTGCAGGAGCTGGCGGAGGAGAAGATTGCTGGAGAAGTTGCGACTGAAGTTGGTGCGAAATGGTGGACATTTCCGACAGCTGACGGGTTAGAAGGGCGATCTGTCGGGCTTGCTGGGCGGCCACCGTGGTGAGGTCAGCGACAACTGGCAGAGGAACTTCAGCGGGATCCATGGCCGGATCTACTGTCACGATGCCGGCTGGCAGGTAGTGGATCCTCTGTGTCAGAGAGGGATTGGGGAGGACCGCGCTAGTGGACCGGTTCTAAGTCACTACTGGTTTTCACCAGAGCCCGCCGCAAAGCGGGATGGTCTTGCTGCGGCGGTAGTGACCAGGTCGTATCCACTAGCAACGGCTCACCTCTCTGACTGCTGATGACAGGCGCGGTACAAGGGAGTAGGCAGAAGCAAGGTCGGACGTAGCAGAAGGTCGGGGGCAGGCGGCAAGGATCGTAGTCAGGGGCAACGGCAGGAGGTCTGGAACACGGGCTAGGAACAAACAAGGGAACGCTTTCACTAGGCACAAGTGCAACAAGATCCGGCAAGGGAGTGCAGGGGAAGTGAGGTGATATAGGGAAGTGCACAGGTGAACACACTGATTGGAACCACTGCGCCAATCAGCGGCGCAGTGGCCCTTTAAATCGCAGAGACCCGGCGCGCGCGCGCCCTAGGGAGCGGGGCCGCGCGCGCCGGGACAGAACAGACGGAGAGCGAGTCAGGTAGGGGAGCCGGGGTGCGCATCGCGAGCGGGCGCTACCCGCATCGCGAATCGCATCCCGGCTGGCAGCGGAATCGCAGCGCCCCGGGTCAGAGGACGTGACCGGAGCGCTGCCGCGGGGAGAGTGAAGCGAGCGCTCCGGGGAGGAGCGGGGACCCGGAGCGCTCGGCGTAACAGTAAATAATACTAATTCAGCTTCAGACGGACAATGGTTTAAAAAGACTTCAATCTTTTTATAATGAAAATCCCAGAATCTAAAGATGAATAGAAACTAAAAAAAATTGTACATTGTTAAATATTCATTATTTTTAGAAAGTTAGGGAAAAGAGATCCAACTTAAAAAGTTAATTTTCCAAAACCCATAATGATGTATAAAAGTGACATATTCTCATAATAGAGTCAAGCACTTTTTAGATATCAAATGTCAAGTAGGACAGGGATACATACCCTGAGCTTACCCACAGCCTCTTTTCCTGCCTCCTTGACGATCTGCCCTACGCGACAGATCCCCAACTGGATGATGGTCCCTAAACTGGATAAGTGTAAAACATGGGTGGACCATTGTATCAATAAAGCACTTTATGCCTTTTGTCTCAACCCCGTTCCTAGTAGCAATCGCGAGCAGGGCCTCACTCCTCCTGTTTGAATATTTAGTTTGTAATATTGTTTTGTCGTACTTGTCTTTCTTTGTATTTCAAAATTGTAAAGTGCTGTGGAATCTGTTGGTGCTATATGAATAAAATAATAATAATAATTATTATAAGTGCACAGTGTAGCAATGTCAATAAAGCAAACACAGAACAGAGGTCAGGGAACAGTTCGGGACACAAAGCTTTAACCAAAGCACAAACTAGGGAGCTGAAAACATGTAAGGCTCCTTTCACACTATAGATATTCTTCTGTTTTCCAATGTCCATTTATCGGTATTTTGACAGTATGGTAAACGGAAGAATAAACGGAAAAATATATTAATAACAGCCGTTTAAATAATGGCTTATCTAACGTCCGTTTTAACCCGTTTGTTCCTGTTAAGGTCCGTTTATTCACATCCATTACTAACGTCCGTTAATTTAACCTCTCTTTGACCCCCCCTCTGCCTACCTGCACACTTGTAGCTCTGCCTCCTATCTGAAGGGGAGGGTATAAAAGGATGCCCCACTGATCATTCCTCAGTCTGGAGTTCAGCAGAGAGGAGAGTACTACTGGGAGTATTTTTTGCTGTCACAGACTACTGCAATTACACCATGTTTCCTGCTGATCTTTCTTTCAGTTTCGACGCGCTGCTGTGGCGTGCCCAGCATGGAATTGGGACATCCGAAGAAGATGAGAGATGCCGCCGAAGAAGAAGATTCAGGATCCATCCGATCACCGCTGCAAGGAGGACCCATGCAAACAGCAAACTGACAAACAGACAAACAAGGCTAAGCCAGGCAGGCCAAGTCAGACCCAGGAAGTCATGCAGTACCAAATCACTAAGGACTAATAGAGAATGTGAAAGATTGAAAAAAAAGTTTATAAAGTGGAAGACACCTTATATACTGTACATAAAGATTACCTGTCACCAAATAAAACTTTTAATATAGTGTTCCTTGTTTAATTAGCAGACACTTTCCCATTCACCTGCTTTTAAAATTATCAACATAAATATGTTTAAAATGTAATATTAAAAAAATGGCCACTGGGTGGCGCTGTTCTGTTCCCTGCCACAATTAATACAGTGAGTTTGGTCTCCTCCCGGATTGGCAGGAGTCCAAACTTAGGAAGTGCTTCTCTGCACTGAGATTGATTGACAGTTGCACAGAAAGTGAAAGCTCCACAGATTCTCACAGAAAGCTGCAAAGACTGAAACCTGCATGATAGCCTCAATGATAGCAACAAAGTCTGAAGCATGCACAGAGCTAGAAGTCTTCTATTCATCACAGCACTGCAACCATGTGAGGGTGGAAGTGGTCCCCCAGCAGGCTTCCGTGATGTCATGCCTGTTGGGAAACGCCCACTTTCTCTTGCTGGGAAATTGAAATTGGGGAATGTGAGCAAGAAGAAAGGTAAGATACACAGCTTTTTAAAGCTTTGCTTTTTTTAAAGGGCTAGAGGGATGTTAGGAGTAGTTAGGGAACATAGCCTAAGGTAGTTTAGAACAGTTTATTTGGTGACAGGTACTTTTTAAGTAATGGATTCCTTCACACTGTAAGTAATAGATTCATTCTTACTAACAATAGACATGGTCACATAGAAGCAGCAAGGTAGATATGTTTGATAATCAGGGCTCTTTGGAATCAAGGACCATGTCTTACCTGCATATGAATGGAGGATAATAATACCATCATAAATGCATACAATAAGTGGAAGAAAAGAGACTTAGAATGGCCAACAGAAACCATAAAACATATAAATAGTACAAAAAACATTTATGGCATCTATAATTGTTATAATGACCTCCATGATAAATTCACTTAAGTCACTCAAACACTGAAAACATGTAGCATGGTGAGAAGGTGGTTTGGTCTGTTTGGGGAATCGAGGGGAAGTCTATATCCCTGGTGGGGCTTGGAAAGTCAATCCAATTGGGACAGTCCAGTAAGCAGTGAGCTGGGCTTTGTACACAGTGGAGATGGTGGTAAAGTGTTGTCCCTGAAAATGGTGATTTAATATGCTCATCTATTCTCTAGTTGTTTGGGCAGGAGTCCTGGAGGTGGACCTTAGTGGAACCTAGTGACAACAATAATTGAAGAAGGACTACAGGAAGTTAACTGAATGTTGAAGTCTGACCATTTTGCCACAATTTATGGAAAATCCTGGCAAAAACATTAAAAACTTACCAAAAAATGCAATGTGTGAACATACCCTCAGGGGAGGTGTATATCTACTCTATCCTAATCCCATAGAGATAGTAGAGCTGAAAGAAAAGGGGTGAGGGATCTAAGAGCTAGCTGGAGGGGATCTGGTAGGTTATGATGTCATCCTGTAGTTCACAGGAAGTCAGAACCCAGAACTGACATCATGTTCTCACACATTAAGCACTGGAAGGTTTAGGGAGTCAGACTGATGATAACATGAGCCAGTTACAGTAAAAAAAAACATATTTGGAATAAAACAAATGGCGCTGTATGACTAGTGACTGGTACGTATTCCCTTGAGCCCTATGAGCCCTTAACTGTGCATGATATAGGCAAAAAAAAAAAGTAGTACTTCTTTAATACTTTTTTTTTTTTGTAGAAGTCAGCAAAGCATATAACCCATGTAATTGCATATGGCTGTCTAGCACTCTTCAGACCTTTACAGTAGCCCCGTGAGCAGAGAGGAAGAAGTGAATTACGAGAGGAGCATTAAGACATGCAGCAGGTATTAGACCACTGCGGTCACTGTTTATTGCCCGGTGGAATCTTTAGTAATGATCCAGTCAGACTCCACTCATTAAAGAACAGATTTGCTAATGAAAATGCTAAATCCTGTATTAGTGAGTGTAATATTTCTGTATTAATTGGAGACTTTTATCACTGAATCTCCACTGTGCATAAATTCTGGGACTCATTAGGAATCCATGCCGCCTTCCTTGGGGTTTAGCCATTGTGTTCTGTCTTCAATACGTTGCACACAAGATGGTTGACCTTTATGCAAAGTTATAAATGACCATTGCCAGTCGCAAAGCAACTAAAATGTCACAGGACGGGACTCACATATAGCCTGTAGCGGAGGTGCGTAGCCAAGGAGAAAGCACAATGCGGGAACAAAGAACAAGCAGAGGCCGCACTCACCATTCAGGTCTTTATTGCAATCTGGTCATGCTAGCGGTGGTTACAGGCAGGGGAGCAGGTTGGAGGGCGGGGACTCGGAACAACCTATTTCATGCGTCTCAGCGCACTTCCTCTACCCAGAAGAGGAAGTGCGCTCAGACGCACGAAACAGCTTGTCCCGGGACCCCGACCTCCACCCTGCTCCCCCGCCTGAAACCACCACTAGCAAGACCAGTGTTACGCAGAGCGCCCCGGGTCCCTGCTCCTCCCCGGAGCACTCGCGGCGTTCCTCTCTCTGCAGCGCCCAGGTCAGACCTGCTGACCGGGAGCGCTGCACTGACACTGCCGGGGGGGATGCGATTCGCATAGTTGGACGCGCCCGCTCGTGAATCGCATCCCAAGTCACTCACCTGTCCCGGTCCCCGGCTGTCACGTCCTGGCGCGCGTGGCTTCGCTCCTTAGGGCGCGTGCGCGCCAGCTCTCTAAGATTTAAAGGGCCAGTGCACCAATGATTGGTGCCTGGCCCAATCAGTCTGATTAGCTTCCACCTGTGCACCTGTCTATATAATCTCACTTCCCCTTCCCTTCCTGGCCGGATCCTGTTGCCCTTGTGCCAGAGAAAGCGTTTACTGTGTTTGCCATAACTGTGTTCCTGACCTCTTGCTATCTCCATTGACAACGAACCTTGCCGCCTGCCCCGACCATCCCGTTTTGCGGCGGGCTCTGGTGAATACCAGTAGCAACCTAGAACCGGTCCACCGACACGGTCCACGCCAATCCCTCTCTGACACAGAGGATTCACATCCAGCCTGCCGAATCCTAACAACCAGGTTGCAATAAAGACCTGAATGTTGAGTGTGGCCTCTGCTTGTTCTTTGTTCCCGCATAGTACTTATTTTAGTAGTTGCAGACAATACGGCTGCTATGGGGCCTTGGAGAGAGGGAGTCCTTTCCTGTTTGGCCCCATTTGCTATGAGGTCCCCTATCTTCCATGTACGCTACTTATAAGGCTTCAAAGTAAAATTTCTAGCTCTCAATAATCCCCAATGATCACGAACCGCATCTTATGTCTAAGTGAAGGTGGGCCCCCTTGGGTGCCGGTCCCAATAGCAGTCTCTGCTGTAGGAGTAGTGCAGTCCAGTACATGACCAGGTCTCCTCAAGTTAAAGGCTGCGAAAAAGAATAAAAAATACTTTTATCTAATAATTTTACCTCTATACTGCTCGAACCATCAATGAAGGCATGAAAAAAGTATAATAACTAAGCAGATATAATACAATGTTACTATAATATAGACTTAAAAGCCTATCTTTGAACTGCTATATGGTAAATGAGTGGCTCCCCGCACCCCAGTATATTCTAATCCCAAGCTGTAATGAAGCTGTTATTGTTGGTTTAGTTTCCTATCTTACAATGTTACTGAACATCAATGATCATGAGAACAAAGGGCCTGATATTCTTTCATGTCCCAAAGCACGACATATACATGCTGTTAGAGAGCAACTTTGATAGGAAACGTAAATATATCTGTGGAGAGACGGCTTCTTGTTCTATCACATTTTTCTTCCTGCGATATCCAGTTATTCTTCTGACTTCATCTTTCACTTAGAATTAAATGAAAAGAGTAATTTCAGAATCTGTCTAGCTTACATTGTGTCACAGAGCCACCAAGGATTGATAGAATTACGTATTCCCTCTCTTTTTTCATCCTGTGGCGTCTCATCTCTGTGGCTCTTCGCACCTTGCTAGGCTGTGCATGCTGCTCTCTGGTCAGGTAAGAGTTACAGGTCCAGGCCAATCAGCTGCTGAGGAGGGGTATTTGAATCCTTCTAGCTGTGCTCTTGATTTTCAGTTCAGTTTCAGTATCACTTCTGTTTGTGTCTGTTCACACATGTAACTTTGCTTCAGCCATGGCCTTTGTAATTCTGATTCATTTATCTAGCGTTTAGCCTTGTTTTGTTTGCCCAGTTTTTCTGTCTAGTTTGTGTCTGTTACCGTGTTTCTCCGAAAATAAGACCGGGTCTTATATTAAATTTTAGTCACAAAAAACACACTAGGGCTTATTTTCAGGGTAGGGATTATTTATTTACGGTATGGGGGGCTGCAGCAGTGTGGAGGATGGGGGATGCAGGAGTGTGGAGGATGGGGGGGCTGCAGGAGTGTGGAGGATGGGAGGCTGCAGGAGTGTAGAGGAAGGGGGGCTGCAGGAGTGTGGAGGATGGGGGGATGCAGGAGTGTGGAGGATGGGGGGCTGCAGGAGTGTGGAGGATGGGGGGCTGCAGGAGTGTAGAGGATGGGGGGCTGCAGGAGTGTGGAGGATGGGGGGCTGCAGGAGTGTGGAGGATGGGAGGCTGCAGGAGTGTAGAGGATGGGGGGCTGCAGGAGTGTGGAGGATGGGGGGCTGTAGGAGTGTGAAGGATGGGGGGCTGCAGGAGTGTGGAGGATGGGGGGCTGCAGGAGTGTGAAGGATGGGGGGCTGCAGGAGTGTGGAGGATGGGGGGCTGCAGGAGTGTGGAGGATGGGGGGGCTGCAGGAGTGTGAAGGATGGGGGGCTGAAGGAGTGAGGAGGATAGGGGGCATCCGCCACACTCCTCCAGCCCCCCATACTCCTTCAGCCCCCCATCCTCCCCTTCCCCTGTCGTCCTCCACACTCCTACCATACCCTACAGCAGTGTTTCCCAACCAATGTCCTCCAACTGTTGCAAAACTACAACTCCCAGCATGCCCGGACAGCCTTTGGCTGTCCGGGAATGCTGGGAGTTGTAGTTTTGCAACAGCTGGAGGCACACTGGTTTGGAAACACTGCCCTACAGTGCCCCCCACCCCTCTGCCATAATAAACTTGGGTACCGGTACTCATTTCACTTTCTTACCCTGCGGCGAGATCTTCTCCTGTAGCTTACCGTAGCAGCCGGGGGCAGGGACACGTCCGTGACGTCGGCCGTGTATACGCGCCGACGTTTTAGAACGTCAGCGTCCCTGCCCCGGCTGAATTACGGTAAGCCGCGGGACCAGCCAAAGGAGGCGGGGGGGTGGCCGAGGGGGGCTGTGGGGTCTGCGGGCATTACGCAGGTGGTCGGGGGGATGTGGAATCTGCGGGCATTACCGCACTGTGGTGGCCGGGCGTGGTGTCGGGTCTGCGGGCATTACTGTGGCGGCCGGGGGGGGGGGGGCTATGGAGTCTGCGGGCATTACTGTGGGGTCTGCGGGCATTACTGTGGGGTCTACGGGCATTACTGGCGGCCGTGGTGAGGATCTGGACCGCGGTCCGCCAGCAGATTACCCCTGGACTAGGTCTTATTTTCGGGGTAGGGCTTATATTGCAGCCCTACTCCATAATCCTGCTGGGGCTTACTTTCGGGGTAGGGTTTATTATGTTTATTTGTATCTTGGCTTGCATTCACACCTGTTTCTGTTTCTAGTCTGTGTATCCAGTACCTGTGAATCCCGATCCTCTATAGATAGGCCCTGACCCATAGTTTGCTGCTTTGCCTCTGTTCCTGTATTTTGTCTCTGTAATCTAAATCTGTATCTTGCTCTGTATTCCGACCTGTTTGTTTTTTGCGCTTATACTTGGTATGTTTTTGTATTTAGGCTTGTAATCCATACCTGTCTATCCTGATCATTACAATGTTTTGGCTTCAGTCCACTCCCTTCTTCTGCTATGTTTTCCTGACATCAATTTGTTACTACCTGCCGTTATTTAGTATTCTGGTTCCCCGTCTGTTTGTTATAGCTTGATAATCACTCATAGTTTGATCTCTTTTCCCAATCTCTGCACAGTCCTGTTTATTGTTTTGATCTGTGTCACCCCTGCGCTTTAGTCTGGGACTGGCACCTAGTTGTAGAACTGCTGCTTAGGGTGGTTAAGCAAGTAGGCAGGTAAAGGATTTCTGGGTGAGCTCCGGGCACACTATTCCCTGCCTGACGTGACAGAGAACCAGAGAAAGTCATCTCTCCTGGTAAATATTTGTTTTTCCCCAAAAAGTAACAATTCTGATGCATCTTTTCCTAGAACTCTACATTGTGCTGTTCCTCCTTTATTCCTCCTAGAAACTGTATTCCTCCTGAATAAATTGGACGCTGGGTGTTACCAGTTGGTGGTGTGTCCTGGCAGTCTTATAGATACCTCTTTCACAAGGACTACGGCAACACATAGTTGTCAATTTATGCTTAAAATGCACCCGTCACTTGCAGACATGTCAAAAGTTTTGATCGGTTGTGGTCTGAGTGTTCAGATTACTAAAATGAGCAGAGAGAGATGCAGATGGCTGAGTTCTTTTCTCCCCACCGACAATTGCATAGACTTATGTTGTAAAACTGTCTTGCTCATGTGGCACAGAGCCCAAAGGAGAACATGCTTAGCGAGCTCTCCTCTTGGTTCGTTTTAGTAATTGGCTGGGGTCTGAACACTGATCAAAACTTTTGACATGTCTCTATAACATATTACCACACTTCTAGACAATTAACCCCTATGTTCATTCCACAGCTTTGACTACTGGTACATGCCCCCATCTTCTCCTGCTTGGACTACTGCAACATCCAACCATATGACCTTCCATAAAACACTCTCTCACCTTCACGCCATCCTCAACTCTACTACCCAGCTATTCCTCCTCTCCTGTTGCTACTCCTCTACTTCTCCCCTGAGGCACAGACTAGGACAAAGTCTAGGAAGTGAGGGCAGGACTAGGACTCCTCTGTGCTCGCTCCTGTCCTATCAGACTGCAGCATGAAAACAGAGAGAAGGGGGTTACAGAGCAGCCTGCAGTAATTGGCTGAAGAGACCCAGCACAGCAGACTCAGGGAGGAAGTGAAAGCATGGTGAGTGAGGGCGGTCTCAGTACTTGCCTCAGAGTCGCCATTTCCTGAGCAGTGGATGTCAGAATGAGTGAGCAGCAGAATAGATGGATTTGTGAGCCAAATACAGAAGCTAGACACATAAAAAGACATGTAAAGAATCTGCATGACCTAGTGAGTAACATATAGAAGTATTCTTTTTTCTGTGATATGACAGGTACACTTTAACTGAAGTCAGAAATATTATTAAAAAAAATCTATGAATTCTAAATACAATAAAATAAACCTTCAACATACATAGATAATTTTCAACATGCTCTACCAGAGAAGAATCCAAACCGCACTGCCGCTTTACACACAATGGGGGGGATTAATTAACATCAGAGTATGGTAGAGCTTTTTTTATTACCCCTTTCTGCTGAGTGTATTTGTCATTTAGCTGCGCAAAATTTACTAAACTTGCGCACGGGTCTCTATGAATCATGTGCAGTAATAGAATCCAGCCCATCTCAGCTCTTGAAAAAAATATAAGGCAGACTTGTACGTGTGCTCGGACCTGTTGTATATTTGCGCAAAAAAAATGACACTTGCGTTCTTTTTGTGCGCAAAAAACTAAAGTTAGTAAATTCATGTCTACAGGAAAAACGGCTCTACGGTACACCGGAACGGTGACATCTTTAGAAAAAGTTCCACCAAAAAAGACGCACAAAAAGAACGCAGGAAATATCCTTGCGCAAGATTTTGCGCAAGAAAATACACCTAAAATTACTCTACATAGATTGATGAACCCCCCTCAATGGCCCGTCGGCCATTCGTATCTTAGACCCATGCTGTGTGAATAATATTTAAAAAATGCAATGCTATGTGGTGAGTGCCATCTTTCATTCGGCTAAGGAGTGATACACAGATAATCCCTTACTACACCATTATAAATGTGCACTTGTTACTTTTGGAATTTGATATGTAGATTATATTTACAGCCAAATGTAAAAACATACAGGCAACTAACTGATAAGAAAAGTTCTGCTCTCCTATGAATATATCAGCTCGGAGTGAAGACATAACCTCAGATGCTCCATAAACTTCTCCAGCCTTGATTATTTTCTTTTATTCGGTCCGCTCAGTAAATAGCTCTTCATCTTATACCAGAGGTTCTCGCGGTGATCGATAAGCTATTATTTTTGTTCTATCACTATAGCTACATAATCTTTACAGCAGACATTGAAATATAGGTATATCGCTGCCTCTATTTATAGGGTAGTAAAGTAATCCAAGAGAGGCCATCTGGTGAACAAATGTGTTCTCCAAAGTACAAACTGTGCCAATGATTTCTCAATGGGTATAAATATATATATTGAGTGATGGAATGACAATACAGCCGTGGGGATTTAGGTTAAGAATGGGTCTTTCTTCCATAAAAGAGTCTAATGAGAAAATAGTTATTGGGGTAATAGTCACTCTTTAAATAGAAGACACATAAAACCATAAGCTATATGGAATGGAAACATTGGTGATGGAGACAGTGGTGGGAATGCTTATATGCTGTAATAATGTTTGTTTGTGTCATGATTTTCTCCTTAAGGGTCTATTCACACGTACAGTATTCTGCGCAGATTTGATGCACAGGATTTTCTGCTGCAGATTTCAATGTAAACTGAACGACTGAACACAGCTTGAAATCCTGCGCATCAAATCTGTGCAGAATACTGTACGTGTGAATAGACCCTAAAGGAGAACTGTGGTGAAACATTTCTCAGCCCGGGCACAGGGGAAACGAAAAATGTTTCACCACAGTTCTCAGTTAAGACAATCCCTTTATGTAATGAAGCTATGGTGGTGATCAGCTGATCGCTGCACCTCTGACTTCTCTCAGTTGAGATGATCTGCAGTTATTGGCAAGAATAGCGGTATCTAAGGCTACTTTCACACTGCCGTTGTGACCTACCCGTAACAGATCCGTTAGGCTTTTTTTTGGCCTTTAACGGCCGTTATTGGGACGGGTCACAACGGGCACTGCCGGGTCCAGACAGATCCCATTGATTATATTGGGGTCTGTTGTTTTAGAGGAGTATAGAGGAAGAAAAAGACGGTGCACACACTAAGTTTTCTCCCGCTATACTCCCATCTAGAGATGGGCGAATCGAAGCTGACGAACGAATCCAAATTTTCTCGCGCTTCGTGGTAATCAATCACTTCATTCACTGCATTTTGTGCGGGCTGGGGGACTAAAATGGTGGCTACATGTGTGAGGACATGGGGCAAGGAAGACTGGGAAGGCGGGTAGGCGGGATCACCCTGAATCACAGGGTGGCATGCAGCCTATCAACAGCCAGCCACCCCTGTGATGTCACAGCCCTATATATTCGGCCATTGCCGAAGACAGGCATTGTTTTGCTGAGAGAGCAGAGACTGTGTGTGCGCACTAATCACCGTTACTGACAATACAGATCTTTACAGCACTGAATCCATTAACCTCAAGCCTGCATTCGTTCTGGCTAGAGAGAGAGAGCAGACACTGTGTGGTCACTAATCAGCGTTACTGACAATACAGATGAGCACAGGGGAAATCCATTGACCTCAAGCCCGCATCACTGCAGGCAGGCATGCAGGGAGAGTTTAGAAGTTGTTTCATAGTCTGCCAATTGAGATCATCACAGGAAGCACTCCCCATTCAAAGAAAGAGAATACACTTTTTTCTATTGCATCCATACGGGGGTGTATTACTGTAAAAAAAAACTCTTTAAACTCTTCAATTGTGACGCCACATGCAGGCGCTGTCATTGTGCCGCTCTCTGGCAGTGATTCTAATAGCGATGCCTGTAATCTGCATGTCATACTGAATAACAGTATTATTTCACTACCCCAGCACACTCACTATGCATGATACAGCAAGGCAAGGATAGTTTGTAGCCCAGAAATAGCCGTTTTTAATAGCAATTCACTGCGAATATATTCGAATCAAACCAAATTTTTTCTGAAAATTAAGCAAATTTTTTTTTATTCGCCCATCTTTTTACAATGGCCAGTGTACTGCCGGGATATAACCGCAGTGTGAAAGTAGTCTAAGCAGAGATTTCTATGGGGGATGCTTGTCTTAACGAGTAGTTAGGCTAAAAAGTAAAAAAAAAAAAAAAAAAGGTCCCCTTGAGTGCACGGAGCACGACAGGTTGGAAGAGTACCTGTCACCAAACTAAACTTTTAATGTATCATTCCTTATGTTATTATAAGACACTTTGCTATTTATTTGCTGTTAAAATTCTCAACCTTTATATGTATTTAATGTGATTTTAAAAAACGTCCACTAGGTGGCTATGTTTTGTTTCCAAACAGTTAATTTGGTCTCCACCCAGACTTGCAGAAGTCCAAGCTCAGGAAGTGCTTGCCGGGCATGGTAAATCACAGATCTCACCTGCTTCAGTGAAGTCGCCCCTGCTGGGGAACACCCACTTTCTCCTGCCGGGAGCTCGCACAATGTGAGCAAGGGGAAAGGTGTGATACAGATCTTTTTAAAGCTCAGATTTTTTTTTTTTAGGGCAGGAGGGGGATTAGGAGTAGTTAGTGAATATAATCTGAGTTACTTTAGAAAATATGGTTTGATGACAGGTACTCTATAAAAATGAGGCTGCGAGCAAGAAAGTCCAGTGAGAAAATGCAGCTGGAAACGTGTCAGCCCCTGACACAACATACAATTTTGTGCTTTTTATGGAATTTAAAATATAGATGGACTTTCGGAGCAAATTTGGAATTAAATCTTATTTTCCTACTTAATGCATTATTCCATATATATATATATATATATATATATATATATAGTAAATATTGTATATTAGTATATTGGAAAGGTTAATGTTTTGCCAAGATGTACTGTGGTGTACCAGTACAGAATATAGCATCCTGCCCATCCTGTGTGGCAGATGTTGCCTTCAGTGTCCGTCTTGGGCCCACATTACTCAGGACTCAATATCTACACTATATTAATGTTATGCTATGATTAATGTATTGGTATTTTCTGTGTGCCTGTTGTTAATCTGTTGTTAGGGGAGTGTGTAGAGGTAGACCATGTGACTTATCTGCCCAGAAGGAATGCTCTAAATCTGCTCCTTATATATTGTGGTAGGAGTTCAGAGTTCAGGTGTAGCTGAGGTCCAGTTTGGAGAAAGTCTGTAGTGAGTCTATGAGGTGTTCTGAGGAGGCCTCAAGTCTAATCCTGCATATGCTAAAGAATAACCCCAGCACCCAGGTGAATGTCAAGCCTAGCGGTACGCACTTAAGTCCCAGGGATTCAAGTCAGTAAAGTCAGTCATACAAGTCACAAAAGTCAAGCGTGGGTTGCCATACAGCAAGTCAGTCATATACAGCACAATCAACTACAAGTCCCAGCAAGCCGATAAGCTTCCAAGGTTCACCCTGCCCCTCTCCTTATACCAATCTGAGCTGAAACGGATTTTATCATCTATCTTGCCTCAGTAAAGTCAGTTTTTCCGTAATCTTGCATCAGAGTATTCACTGTCCCATGCCTGGCCAGGGAGAAGCTGGCTCAACCTCGGGTGGTGTATAGGCTAACCACTCCCTGGCATCACAAAAAAGGTTAATTGCACATTACCCTCACCCGACACCACAGTACAACATATAAAAAGTTTTTGATTCTGACAATGACCGTTTAAGGGCCCATTCACACATGCCCACATTCAGCCGTCGGAATTTGACTTGCAGCAGACGCCGTCTAAATCATCAGGGGTAGGACCGCATAGACGTTTGCCACCTCATAAACGGTAATACATTTTGGCAGAATAACACCCAAAGAATGAAGATATGGATTATTTTGGTGGATGTCCATACCGCCGGCTGAATGTCTTCAGTGTGAAAGGGGCCTTGAAGGAGATCTCCTGCGGCAAAAAATTAAAAACTTAACTTATCCCCTATCCACAAGATAGGGAATAAGTAGCTGATCACGGGGGGTCAGACCGCTGTGGCCTCCCACGATCACCAGGATAGGACCCAGCATTCAGTGAGGAGCGCGTGTTGTAGTCGGCACGCTCTCCATTTATTTCTAGGAGAGCACCGAAAAGACCGCAGCTCCCAGTCATCATCAGTACTCCCATAGAAATGAATGAAGCGCATTTCGTCTACTGGAAGACGACACGTGCTCCTCACTGAGAGCATTGGGGTCCCATCCTGGTGATCGCAGGGGGGTGGTACGTTTATTTTCACCGGAGTACGCCTTTAAAAAAATAAGCCCTTTCAATGGAAAAGTGAAAACATATAAGAATCTTAGAGGAAGAGGAAAAGAAATAAAAGCAATAAACTAAAAAAGTAAGGGGTTATAGGAGTCATAGTGGGCGAAAATTCGTGTCTTGGAACATCTTTTTATAGATAGATTCTATTTAGAGTTCGGGAGTAGAACTCATAACTGAAATGAAGAAATGGAAAAAAATGTAGAAAATGTTCTTTGAGTTTAAAATAGAAACATGTTCTTCACATTTCGTAAGAGCAAAACAGGTCAATGACCGTAGCTGTTCTAGTATACGTTCTCCGCCGCGCGCCCATCCACATCCACCACTAAGTGCTCCAAGAATACCGTCCCTGGTGGTAGATTCTATACAGCTAACCGGCTGCTCTGCGACACAGAGTTAATCCAGTTCACATTCGCCTCAAATGTGGCTTCGTCTTCATTCCGCCCGCGTGTCTTTCCAGAAGCATCATATCACACTGCTTCTTCACAGCATGAGCAGCCGAAAATGGGATTGTGAGACCTGTTATCGTGCGGGGGCTCTGTGATCACCACGTGTAATTATACTTGTCGGAATCGTCAGCACTTCAAACAAGATGTCGGTAATTAAAGGAGCCGAGAAGTGTGAGCTGGAGATCGGCGCCTGGGGATGGACTTCCAGGAGGAGAGCTAACAACCCAACTTAGTAATAAACACCATTAAAAAAAATAAAAAAAATTAAGAGAAAAAGAAAAAAAAAAGAGAAAGAAAAAAAAATGGCAAAAAAAAAAATGGAAAAAAATCAAGACTATTAAATAAACAGATTCATGTTATTTTTCTACAATTTTTCCCAACTAGTGTGCCTCCAGCTGTTGCAAAACTACAACTCCCAGCATGCCCGGACACCCTTTGGCTGTCCGGGCATGCTAGGAATTGTAGTTTTGCAACAGCTGGAGACACCCTGGAACCAATGTTTGTGTATAACTATGTATTGTAACTAGTTTTGTGCCTGAGGAACATCCCAGTTAAAAGGATTGCATTGCCAAGTTTTATGCCAATGAAAGTGTAGTTTTTAAAGAGGTAAAAAAAAAAAAAAATATTTCCAAATCAGCTGGTGCCAGAAAGATAAAGAGATTTGTAATTTACTTCTATGTAAAAATATTAATCCTTCAAGTACTTTTCGGCTGCTGTATGCACCAGAAAAAGTTGTACAGTTCTTTTCTGTCTCACCACAGTGCTCTCTGCTGACGCTCTTTTTATTATAAGTATATAAAACTTAACAAAACAGAAAAACAAGCTTAACTAGCAATAACAAAACACAACACAACAAAACCTGCCTAACTGACCAGCCCAACTTAACTAAACTAACAAAACACATAACATTATACCTAATATAAATTATCAAAATTACTATCACACACACACACACACACATACACACACCCACGCATTCTTTACATAAACATAAAAATAGCTTTACTTAGCTTTAACTAAAAACAACCAGACTTGGTAAAAACTTTTTTTTATATATTTTTTTTAATTTTTTTTTCTTTTTTTTTTACTAAATTTAAATTTTTTTCCCCACACATATATATACATATACATACATATACATACACACACCTTTTTTTTAATCTACACTACCATAATATAACCAATATTTAATTAAAGTAATATAAAAATGCTAACTAAATCTGATCCTATCCCCATCCCTTCAAATAAAATAACCAATCCATACTATATAATAATATATACAATACGAATATAAAAACAAAAATACATAGCCTAAATGCAAATACATACATAAACTATATACACTAACAAACCAACTTATACACCTACAAAACACATGATATCCTACACTAGACTAACCCATCACCCACACAACCACCCACCTTGACATGGGTCAGAGTCCATAGTCCATGGATATCCAGTCCAGTCCACAACTGACCCATGCCAGCCCCTCCAAACATCCACCAACCCACCAATTCCCCCACCCAACCTAATCTATACCCAAACCAACTATACAAATACAACTTCATAACATAACATATACAAAACAATACAACCCACCTTAGGACCAAGTTCGGTTGCCTGTAAGCCCTTTAAGCAATCCATATTCTAAAAACAAAACAAAAAGACTAGGGTGTACATGTGTAGCCCACCACCAGGAAGAAGGATGACAATTCTGATGTTACTTTTTAAACTCTCTCCACTAACTTTTCCATACTCCATACTGCCATACTCCAAAGACCTGATCTTCCCGAGGTCACCGTTGATATTCCTACAGACCTCCACCTCGGAGAGGACTTTCCGCTGAGTAGATACTAGACACCGTGCGTTCCACGTGTAGTACCTAACTACTAAGCTGACTACAAATAAAGTGCCCCGGTCTCGGCCACCCAGTGTCCTAAATGCCCCATAAGCCCACTCCGGATAGGTAAGGCCGGCAAGTTGACTCCAGCCAATGGAAGCGCCCACCCGGTTGTAGACCCCTATATTAAAAGGACAATGAAGCAGAAAGTGGTCCATGCTTTCCAGCGTGTCCCGGGGACATCCCCGGTCATCAGAGCTCCTACACTTCAAATTGTCCTTTACATATAGCTTCCCCTGAAAGCAGCGCCAGGCCAAGTCCCCAAACTTCTGGGGGATCCTTTTCATGTTTAAAAGGTACAACCCCACCCTCAGATCCTGGCCTGGGCAGTCCCTGAGCACCAGAGGCTTCTGGAAGTGGGTCAACAGAACCCGTTTGTCAAGGAACTGCCTTGACTGGGTCCTGATCTCCACACTCCCAGACTCCACCGACGTATCGCCTTCAGAGTTGGGGTAGCATAAGCCGGAAGATATCCGTGTGGCGTACGGAGGTCCTTCACTCGCCCTCCTGTCTCCCATTCCTGGAAGAAAGGCCAAAACCATTCCCTGCAGGAGAGTACCCACGGAGGAGCCCTCTCTGACCAGAGGTTTGAGATGTTAGCTTTCAAGAAGGTGTTTGTTAAGAACACCACAGGGTTTACCATAGATAAACACCCTACTCTCCTTGTGCGGTACGTAACCTCCCTCTTGACTAGGTTCATCCTGTTCCCCCATAACAGTTGGAAAAACAGGCTGTAGATCCTAGTGTAGTAAGCCTCTGGCAAGATACATATGCTGCCCAGATAGATAAACAAGGGGAGCAGGTACGATTTGATCAGGTGTACCCTTTCCCTGAGGGTCATAGACCAACCCTTCCACTGGTCCACCCTCCCGGAGCTTACCATCCCAGTTTTTGGTGGGCTGAAAGTGATGCCCAAAACTTTTGCTGACTCTGGGAGATCAAACGTGGGATCTCCCCCTCCCAGCCAGAGACTCTCACACTTATCCAGGTTGATCTTAGACCCGGATGCCTCAGAGTAGCTGTCCACTTCCGACATCACCACATCGGCCTCCTCTCTCTCTCTCTCTCTCGGACACGAAAATGGTGACATCATCAGCGTACGCCACCACTCTCTGGGCGACATCCAGCTCCGCCAGACTCATCCCGACTCCCGCCAACGGCCCACAATCTACCCTCCGGATGAAGGGATCTATCGCAAACACGTATAAAAGCGGGCTCAAATGACAACCCTGAAGGACTCCGGACCCCACCTCAAAAGAGCGGCCAGACCACCCGTTCACCAGAGGGAAACTCTCTGCCCCTGCATATAAGATCTTAAGCCAATTAACAAAAGTACTTGGTAAGCCATATCTCAGGAGGACGGACCAGAGGTACTCGTGGGTCACCCGATCAAACGCTTTGGCCTGATCCAGGGACAGCAAGTACCCCTTCCAGAAACCCGCACTACTCCGCTCCACTGCCTCCCTGACACTGAGGACAGCACTTAAGGTGCTTCGGCCTGGAACAGAGCAGTGCTGAGCCCCCGAAAGGAGCCGGGGTGCAAACTGCACCAGCCGATTAAACAGTATCTTGGCCAGAAGCTTCCTGTCCGTATTGAGAAGAGCTATGGGCGTCCAATTCTCAATACGGCTGGGATCTTTACCCTTTGACAGGAGAATCAGGGCGAACCTCCTCATTTACTTCGGCAGAGTGCCCGAGGAGAGACACTCATTGAATACCTCAGTCAAGAGGGGAGCTAAAGACTCCTTTAAGGTCCTGTACCACTCGGATGTTAAGCCATCCGGACCTGGCGACTTCTTAGGGGCAAGCCCCTCGATCGCCAATCTCACTTCCTCTTCCCTGATTTCTTCTGCCAAAACATCAAGAGAGGGGTCTACCCCTGGCTAAGGAATGGTTTCAGCCAGGAAAACCGACATCCTGTCTCGATCTAGATCCTTCCTTCCCAAGAGGTGCGAGTAGAAGGATCTGACGACCTCCAAGATCCCCGATCTGGACCGATTCAGAGATCCTGTACTATCAATCAGTCCTGAAATGACTTTACTACTCACTGACATCTTACAGTTTCTGTAAGGGTCGGGCGAGCGGTACCTCCCGTAATCCCTCTCAAAAACCAAAGATGCGTGCCTATCGTACTGACACCTCATCAGCAAGGATTTCACTCTGGAGATATCCTCTCGGCTACCTCCAGTCGAGACAAGAAGCTTGAGTTTCCTCCTCAGACCCTGATACAAGTGATACCTGTTGAGGGACCTGAGGCTCGAGAGCTGGCCGAAGAACCCCGCAACCCGCTTCTCTCACCACTCCAGCTTATTACTACAAAGATCCAGTAAAGGTACCTGACTCTGGAGAAAATTCTCAAAGGACTGTCTTACCTCCGCTTTCACCAGGAGGGACGAATTCAGCTTCCAATAACCTTTACCCATCCAGGGGGTCTCTGAAACATTCAGGGAAAACAAAATCATACATTGATCGGAGAACTCCACCTCAACCATGGACACTGCAGAAGAGACGGCTTCCTCCTTTAAATGAAACCTATCTATTCTAGACCTGTGGCTACCTTGATGATAGGTGAAACCAGCGTGGCCCGAGGGGCTCCGGATGTGGGCATCCTCTAGGCGAGCTTCTCTAGTTATGCTAATCAGTGCCACACTATCGCAAGTCAGTGGACCATTGGAGCCTCTCCTATCCTGGGACCTCGTGACATTATTGAAGTCCCCTCCAAAGATCACCTGCCGACTCGTAAAAAGAAAGGGCTTAATCCTCATAAAGAGATCTTTATGGCCCCGCTTAGTTTGCGGGGTGTAGATGTTAATGAGCCGGAGCTCTTGTCCCTTCATGAAGACATCAATGATCAGGGACCTCCCCATTTCTAGCTCAATAACCTGTCTGCATTCAACAGGAGTGTAAAAAAGGACCGCCACCCCACTATACGGCTCAGCCGCAAGAGACCAGTGGGAGGGACCACGCCTCCACTCTCTCCTGGTTTTTACCAGAGAGGCAAGATCTTACAACCTGGTCTCTTGTAAAAAGGAAATGTCGGCTTCAACACAGCTGAGAAAATCAAAGGCTGCAAATCTTGCTGTGTCCGACTTTATGCTGGCACAGTTAATAGATGCCAGCGTCAGCGGGGTGAGTGCCGCCATCCTGGGTGATTGAGTTAGATGGCCTCACCCCTTAAACCTTCTTCTTCTCCTTCCCTTCACCCCCATCTGAATCAGAGGAAGACCCTTTACTTCTTTTTAAACTCTGGGACATATCCATCTCAGGATCTTTACCTCTGGCACCTGGTGTTACCTCTCCCCCTGAGGAAACTACCCCAGAGGAAGGAGGCTCGGCACCTCCTGGAGGCCACACACCGCCTCCTGACCCTCGAGAGTAGGTGGGGAGATAGTATCCCCGAGGGCCTCATATCGATTCGAAAGGACGATCAGAGGGTCAGAGACTGAGTTGTTCCTTCTATGGTCTGAGGCTACAACTGAAGAGGAGGACGGCACAGCCTTACTCTTACACTTCTTCCTCCTCTTCTTTTTCTGGCCACCATTTACTGTCTGCCCCTCCTCCCTCCTCCTCATCCACAGTTTCGGATTCAGAGGTATGACTGGAGGAAGGAGCATCTTGACCTTCTTCCCTACGCAGTCCCCCTATCTCCTCGTCCAGTTTGGCCTCACCCAAAGCCTCAGAGTTATTCTGACCTCCTTCTGAGCCAGTATCTGGAGTGGGACCCCGAGCTACCCCTGGTACCTTGGCATTCTCAAGGGCCCTCTTCAACCTGTGCTTCTCCTCTCACCTCTGCATAGAGGGGGTCTTATGTTTTTCCTTCACTGGCTTTGGTGCCCCCTCTCCTCCACTGGTCCCCTCCCCCGCCAGGGCAACCGTTAGGCTTTCCCCAGACGGTACGGCCATAGCGTTAGAGAACGAGCGCGGACACCGGCTGAACGGGTGACCTAAGTCATCACACAAGTTACACTGAATCTGCCCACAGGTGGCCGCCAGGTGACCCACCCCACAGCAGAGGGCGCATATCTGCTGAGTGCAGTTGGCACTAAAGTGGTTTGGGTTACCACACCTGTGACACAGCTTCGGCTGCCCCTGGTAGAAGATCTGAATCCTGTTACGTCCCAGTAAGGCGGCTGAAGGAATGTGGGTGACCGTGTTCCCTGAACGCCTGAGACGGACGGAAAACGTCCAGGCCCTAGACTATATATTGTGCTCATCAAAATTCTTCCGGGGGACGTCCGTCACCTCTCCGTACCTGCCCAGCCAGGTGATAATGTCATAACAAGAAAGTGACTCGTTACGGGTCAAAACGGTCACTTTCTTTACCATACTCTGGCGAGAGACCGCTTTTACAGCGAAATCTTGCCATCCGGGCTCGTTTTTCACCAGCTCATAATTAGACCAGAAAAGATCTAGTCCCTCCGGCCTAACAAAGCTGACGTCAAACTCAGAGGAGCCAAAAGGGTGGATCAGGGCAAAGATGTCCTAGCCCTTAAACCCATCTGGAAGAGAAGCTCCACCACCTTTCCCCTTTGGGGGCACGCATCTTCGCCTTTCCAGACCAGACGGGCCACATTCCTGCGACCTACTTCCTGCCCGGGTGTCTGGAGGGTGTCTCCCCGTTTCTCTGTCGGAATGCTACCAGACCATGTCTCTCCACCCAGAAAGATAGGTCCATCTCCTTTCCCTCTACCTGGAGCGTCCTTTCTCTTCTCTTTAGTGCCTACAGGAGGCGCCGTTGCAACTGACCGTCACCAGATCCAGGAGGTAAAGATCCCACTGAACCCCCAGCCGCCACGCTGGCATAACTCCTGGCGACCGAGGGGGCAGCCGGACCAGACCCTGTCCCTACGGCCCCGCCTAAACCACCTGCACTGCCACAAATGTCACTATTATCCACACCACTACTACTCCTCTCATTCACTCCACTATCACTCCTCCCATCTGCACCACTCCCATTCAATCCACCACCACCACTTCCACTCACTCCACTACCACTCCTCCCATCTGCACCACTGCCACCCCGTCCATTCACTCCACTACCACTCCTCCCATCTGCACCACTACCACTCCTCCTATTCACTCCATTACCACTCCTCCCATTCACTCCACCATCACTCCCACATACACCCCTCTCATCCACAGCACTACTACTCCCATCATTCACACACCTTGTAATGACATTGCTTCTGGATTTATTAGCAGTGTTTTTGGGATCAGCTGCTGCTTCACCCACTACCTCTGGGCTGGCCAGGACGTGCTTTAGCTGGATCTCTGTCGGCGATGCTGATTCCTCCTCCATACAGGATGTCACCGCAGACGTCACATCCCGAGGCCGAGGCTGCCCCTCCAAGCGCACCTCTGCCCCTCCACCTGCCACTGATTTGCAGGGACCCCCCTCCCTCACAGGGGAAATCCCTACAGCGTCCACGCCACACACTGCGCCTGACTGCACGGGCTCAGCAGCGGCTCCAGGTGCCCGAACACTCCCTCCTCTCAGGAGAGTGCCCCGCAGAGCTGATAACAACGCCAGGGACACCCACCATTAACCCATCCTGCTCTTCCCTACCAGCAGGATGTGTGACTGTAGCACCCGCGGCCATGTTGGATGCAGCATTGTACCCCCCGTGCTGGTCCCGTTCCACAGCAGAAACGGGATCTGGCAGGGTGGGGGGCCCAGCAGTCTGAACCAACTTTTCAGGTGGCCCAGACTGCTGAATAGGGGAGAAAACAAACATGACTTGCTCCTCAGCCTTTTTCTTCCTGTTCTTTTTCTTCTTCTGGCTCTCCTCAGGGCCCAGGTCCTGGCCAAAACTGAAATTTTCCAGACGGGTGGGTGACTCCTGCATCACTATGGCCTGCAGGAGCCCCCCACCGACTGGGCCGCTGTCACCGCCATCACTACTGTCGCTTTCCTCTGAGGTGGTTGGTAAGGCGACTTGGGCAGGGTTAATAAATTCTGCACTTTGGGTGACAGAGGTCTTAGGGGTACACGGGGTATCACACACATCCCCCTCACTCTCATCACCCTCACTGCCGCCATCTCCCTCACCACCTTCCTCCATCTTCTCCTCTGTATCACACAGGTGTTCTTCCTCCCCCTGGCTATCCTCTTCCTCCTTCACAGGGGTCCGCATGATTTTATAGTGGTCCTCGTTTTTTTATTTTTCTTTAATCATGCCCGCTCCCTCTATGATCTGCATTCGGGCTCTCACCACCTCCTGCTCCTCTGCCTTCAGCTCACACACTCTAGCAGCAAACTTAGCCCTCATAGCCTTGGCAGAGTTATCTGTCTGGTAGAGGGCAAACTTCAGATCCTCCCTTAACACTTTCAGCTTCTTTCCCAGCTGCTCATATTCCACCAGCTTTGACTGCATGCGGGATCCAAACGTGGCAAGCGACTCCCTGGATCCCTTCACCCTCCATTGCTGGGGTTCCGTAACATTAGAAACAGTCCCTGAAGACACAACAGTTATCTTCCTACCGTATGCCTTGCGGTTTCCAGCGATGGACGGTGGACGGGGGAGTGCGCTCCACATTACTGCAGAGCCTGCTGGATCTTCTGACCCCGTCCTGGCGTAACTCTCTCACTCCCACCCCCCGCCGGCCTAGTACGGGAGGTGGAAGGCCATGGGTCCATAGCAGGAGGCTCTTCCCAGGAGTCTGCCACCCTCCTGGGGAAAAGGTTGCTGGAAAAACTGCTTCTCTCCTCTCTCTCTGGACAACTCTGGAAGTGAGACACACCCAACAGCTGCTGTGTTCCACAGGAAGTGCTCTCTGCTGACACCTCTGTCGTGTCAGGAACTGTCCATAGCAGGAGCAAATTTCCATAGCAAACCTTTCTTGATTTGGACAGTTACTGACATGGGCAGAGGTGGCAGCAGAGAGCAGTGTGGACAGACTGGAAGGAACTACACAACTTCCTCTGGAGCATACAGCAGCTGATAAGTCCTGGAAGGATTAAGAATTTTAAACAGAAGTAATTTACAAATCCGTATAACTTTCTGTAACCAGTTGGTATCTGCCTAATAAAAATTATGTGGTAATATCCCCCTGCTGTTAAGTGTATTACTTTTGTAATACACATCGTTTACATCATATGCCCCGTTCTCCCTCTTTGCAGCTGCCCTTACAAGAAAGAAGTGCAGTAAACTGACCAGTTAGGGTATGTTCACACTGAGAAATTTGAACGGAATTGCACATCGTAAATTTGCGCTGTGAACACTACCATTGGTGTGAAGGGGTCTTCACACTGCAGAATTTCGGCCGCTGAGAATTCTGCCACTGAAATTGATCAACTCAAAGCAGGGGCGTACCTAGAGCGTACCCCCCCCCCCCTGCAACTCCCCCTTTAATTACACCCCCACCCCCCCTTAATTACACCCCCCACCCTTCCCCCCTTTAATTACACCCTCTCCCCTCACTCCTTAATTACACCCTTTCCCTCCCCTCCCCTCCCCCCCTCCCCCCACGCGTACTGACAACACTCGGAGCCCTCGGACTAAAAAAAGCAAGGGCCCTTGCTAGGCTCTGCAGCTCGTCAATCTTCTGCCACGCTCCTATTCCACCCAAATCCCAGACACACAATAAACTAAAATTTAAACACTTTAACGTAGGTAAATTTCCATGACCAATAATACTGGTATACAAGGAGTAAATATATACTACCACACAATAACTGGATAATACCGCCATACTGTACTGAATAAAACCACTATACACAGACCAGTATACTATACAGGATCTGTATACAATATAAGTGATTATATACAGGACCATATGGCGGGAGATATCAGCTATACAAAGGATGTGTATACCATATAAGCGATTACAGTTACATTTTGGGACTCACAATTACGTCTTTTCTGATCAGCGGCGTCCTCTTTCCTTTTCTTCTCCGTCCGGATAAGACCGTCATGTGGATCTCTTAACATCTGCAGGAAAAACATGTCAGACTCTGGATTTTTCCAGTGCCCTTCCCTCCTCTACAATCTTTCCATAAATAGACCCACAAACTGTAATAATGCCCTCCTTGGTGTCCTGCACAGTAAAAGGGCATGTAGGTAGGTAGCCAGGTAAATAGGTAACTAGGTAGGTAGGTCAGGAAGCCAGATATGTAGGTAGGTGACATGTTAGGTAGGTAGGGGGCTAGCTAGGTAGTAAAGCAGCCATGTATGAAGGTCAGGTATGTACATAGGTAGCTGGGTATGTAGGTAAGTAGTTAGGCATCCAGGTATAAGGTTAGGTAGCCCCCCCCCTTCCCTGTAGGTATAGGCAGCAGAGTTAACCCCCCTCCCCAAAGGTATAGGCAGCAGAGTTAGCCCCCCACTCTTCCCCATAGGTATAAGCAGCAGAATTAAAAAAAAAAACCTTCCCAATAGGTATAGGAACAGAGTTAGCCCCCTTTCTCTTTAGGTATAGGCAGCAGAGTCCCCCCACCCCCACCCCCTTTCCCCATACGTATAGGCAAAATTACACCCCCTCCTCCTTTCCCCATAGGTATAGGCAGAGTCCCCCCCCGTCTTCTTCATTGTTGTAGGCAGAGTTACCCCCCCCATCTTCCCCATTGGTATAGGCAGAGTTACCCCACCCCCCCTTTCCCCATAGGTATAGGCAGAGTTACCGCCCCCCCCTCTTTCCCATAGGTATAAGCAGGTACACCATCCCCTCTTTCCCATAGGTAGATGCAGTTACAACCCCCTCTTTCCCATAGGTATATGCAGTTCCCCCCCCTCTTTCCCTCATTTCCCTTTGCTATAGGTATATGCAGAGTTACACCCCCCCCTCTTCCCCATAGGTATATGCAGAGTTACACCCCCCTCTTCCCCATAGGTATATGTAGAGCAACCCTCCCCCCTCTTTCCCATAGGTATATTCAGTTATCCCCCCCTCTTTCCCATAGGTATATGCAGTTACCCCACCCCCAGGTATATTCAGAGTAATCCCCCCTCTTCCCCATAGGTATAAGCAGAGTAACCCCTTCCCTCTTCCCTATAGGTATATGCAGAGTAACCCCCCCATCTGCCCCATAGGTATATGCAGAGTACCCCCCCATCTTCCCTATAGGTATATGCAGAGTACCCCCCTTCCCCATAGGTATATGCATAGTAACCCCCCCCCCAGATATATGCAGAGTAACCCCCCCTCTTCCCCATAGGTATATGCAGAGTAATCCCCCCTCTTCCCTATAGGTATATGCAGAGTAACCCCCCCCAGCCCCCCCCCAGGTATATGCAGAGTAACCCCCCCTCTTTCCCATAGGTATATGCAGAGTAGCCCCCCCCCCTTCCCCATAGGTATATGCAGAGTTGAGGGGGGGGAGGAGGGATGCTCACCTGACATCCCATGGAGCGATCTCCTCAGCAGCAGGGCCCCCGTCTTCTCCCCCCCCCCACAGTACAGGCGCCGGATGAGTGACGTCACCGGCACCTGTACTGTGTGCTGCGTGGGGGCGGAGGTCACGTCTCCTCTGTGTAAGCTGCAGATGCGGCTCATACAGAGGGGACGCCTTCTCCTGTATGTGCGTGTATCACGCATAAAGGAGAAGGCACCGCTGTCTGCTGGGGATCTGGGACGAGTGTCCTGGACCTCAGTAGAGGTGGCGGCGGGTCAGTCCGCCCCTGGCACCCCCCTTGTGAGTGGCACCCGGGGCGGGCCGCCCCCTCCGCACCCCACTTGGTACGCCACTGACTCAAAGAATGAACCGAGCAGTCCTACCGCTGAAGGATTTCAGATGAAATCTCTGCTTGTGGAATTCTGCGAGCAAAGATTCCAATCAAATTACTCAATATGAACGTACCCTTAGGGTACGTTCACACGAGCGGATTATCTGTGGAATTTTTACAGAAGATTTTGGTACCATTGACTTCAATAGGTCAGCAGAAAATCTGCAATAGGGGCAGATATACAGATTTTCCTTTGGACTCATTGAACTCAATGGTAGCAAAACCTGCTGCGGATTTTCATCAGCAAACACGCTGCAGAAATTCTGCAGGTAATCTGCCCATGTGAACGTAACCCTTAGTCTTCCACTGTTAAATGCAGGTCCCTCCTACTGCCCCACCCCCTGGCTGAGACAGAGATCACGTGATGCCTAGGCTGGCTTTCTTCTCCATCTCCATGATTACCTAGGCCCCCTAAGCCATGTCACTGTTTCTCTGACCCTTTCTTTCATGTGTGGGGATTCCGCGGCCAATTGGAGAAGGCCAGTGGTCTCCTACAAGCGATGCATGATAATGCAGGGTGCAAATAAGCCCATCAGGGTGCAAATAAGCCCATCACCACGGGAGATAGCAATATTGATGCACTGGGACATATTTCAAGTGTACCTGTCACTTTAAGATCTTTAAGATGACCTAAAGACATGACAAAAGTTTTGACCAGTCAAGGTCTGAATGTTTAGACTCCAACTGATTACTAGAATTGAGAAATGTGCGCTGACCGAGACAATCCCATATATTTACATTGTAAGTTTGTCTGGTTTTTCTCCTGAAAATGTTAGCGATCACTCGGGGTCTGGACACTTAAACTCTAACCGATCAAAACTTTTGACATGTCTCTACAACATGCCAAATGTCTTTCTTAAGTGACATTGCCCATTTAAGGTAAACTGGGGAGCTGGGGGAATTTCGTTTTTTGTTCTTATAGTTGGATAACCGTTTTATGTTGGGGTGACCCCTTTACTTGTGAGACCTGGAGTTGGCCATAATACTGTATCCGTGTCTTCTTCGGACTAGCTGGACCAGGTTCTTGAATTCTGTGCATCTTTGGATTACTTGCACTTTGTAAATGGGTCTATGGATGAAGGGCGGAGTGCCAAGGAGGGCACCAACAAGACATTATGCCTTGAACAGGGCATTAAGGTGCAGGATTAGGGCAGCGAACCAAGCCTTTGGCCCAGGTGAAAGAAAATATAGGTAATTTTGACATATCCCCTGAATGCGATGGTGATGGGGCCTACTGTTCTTTGGTTTCAGCTTACTACGTGACAGTAGTCCTAGTCTTAGGTTTATCCTAGACCTGCATACATGAGATGCTGCCAGGAGGAAATGCATCTATTGCTCATTGGGGAATTTGATCTGGAATTTGTCAGGATTATACAATTGTATATACAAACAATAGAGGAGATGATCCACTCACCCTTTCCACAACGAGTCCAATAGTCCAAGGCTGGCCAGGTACATGGGGCGTGATAGCCACAATCACGGTATATACTGAAGGAAGTAACATCCGAGGGGAGTGAACCACCACTCCAGATTCCAGTCAGGATGTAGTAAACATGCAAGCTTTATTTTCATCTTCTTAAAATCATTACAAAACGGGGAAGAAAAAAAGAATAAAATAGCATGGAAACACCAACGCGTTTTGGGAGGACCCTTTATCAAGGCATTCAAAGCAGTAATGAAACCCCAAATAAATAGACATACAATGTAAAGAGAACTCCCCCTTTCCATTGAGGAAGTTAAACAGCAGCTGGTCCAAAACTCTGAGCAGAGGGAAATTAACCCTTTGTAATATGCAGTGTCACGAACCAGGCATATGTGCAAATATACAAAGATACACCAATACATAATGACAATATGAATGTGCATAATAAGTATAAGATATAAACTGCAGTATAAATGTCACAGTAATGTAATGACACGATAAAGATGTACACAGGCATAAACTCCATACAGTATATGTAAAATATAATGTTGATGTGTACCAATGAATATATACTTAAACCTATAGTGTATGTCATGACAGTTCTATGAGATAATGAGTATGTGATCAGAAACATATAGGATGTCAACTAATAGTGGAGCATAATATCTGATCTATTGTTTAGGCCTGCGGGAAATCGAGTACCCAGTTTAATAATCCAGTAGGCTTCACTCGCTAAGAATTTCTTCCTCCATTCTCCACCCCGTGGGGGCGCGTTTCTCTTTCTATGGGAACTAGGCTGAGTGAAATAGTGCTGACCGCATGTGCGTCTCTAAAATGTCTAGAAAGACAAGAGTCTGAATGCCGCCTAAGACTCGTGCGCCTGCCACATGTTCAGAGATGCGGGTCTTGAGCTTGCGTGTAGTCGATCCAACATACTGGACTCTACACTCACTGCAATGCATGGAATTATTTAGTGTGAACTGTTCCCAAGACAGAGTCAGAAAGCAAAAAAATATCCCAAAAAAAATTTCATTGGGATGAAAATTACATGTAACAATTTAATTATACACATTGTTATTGAGGTACTGTAAAAAAGAAGAGATAGTGTTATGATAACATGGTCCCTGCCACACCACAAGGACATCATCAATATAGTGTCCGTACCACTCGATGTGGCGGAGAAAGGGATTAACTGCCGTGTACCTGACCCCTTGCTCTAAGACCTGACCTTGCTCCTGTGCCACCTGCCCTCTGACCTCCTTGCTATGTTCCAGACCATGCTCCTGTGCTGCCTGCCCTGACCTCTGCCTGTCCTGACTACGAGTTGTCTCATCCTTCCTGCGCCACGTTACACCTCGGCAGCTTGTGTGGACGAGTCGTATCAGGGGTAGCGACCTGGGTGCCGCCTGCCGCAGCATGTCCATCCTGATTTGCAACGGGCTCTGGTAAATACCAGCCGCGCCTTAGACTCAGCTCCCTAGTACGGCCCACGCCATCATCCACACATGTCCAACGGACCACTTCTCCACCTCCAGTCATTACTGTAAGGTCCGGCCATGGATCCCGCCAAGGTGCCCCTGCGTGGTGTCGTAGACCTTTCCACAGTTGTGGCTCAGGAATCGCAACAGCTGGCGCAACAGGCCCAGCAACTGAACCAGTTGTCGCCATGATGGAGCAGCTCCTCACCATACAGCAGCAACAGCAGGAATTGCACCTTCTGTGGTATCCCTTGGTCCTAAACTTAATTTGTCTTTGCCTTCCTAGTATGAGGGAGACCCTAAATTGTGCAGAGGATTTGTTACCCAGTGCGCCATGCATGTGGAACTCATGGCTAATGGGTTTCCATCTGAACGTGAATAAGTGGCTTTCGTGGTCAGCCTTCTTTTTGGCAAGGCGCTAGCCTGGGCTACTCCTCTTTGGGACAAAGGAGATCCTGTGACATCCAACCTGCAAGCCTTCTTTTCTGAATTCCGCAGAGCTTTCGAGGAACCAGCATGGGTCTCTTCGGCTGAATCCGTGCTCCTGAATCTCCGCCAAGGGGACCCTGTGTAGGCTATTATGCGGTTCAATTTCGTACCCTTGCTTCTGAGTAGGATTGGAATGATGCAACCTTGTGTGCCTCCTTCAAGAAGGGGCTATCCAGCCGAGAAAAAGATGCCCTGGCTACACGTGACCCACCATCTTCCCTGAGTGAGCTGATTTTGCAGGCTACTCGCATAGATGTGCATTTTGCCGAGAGGCAGGAGGAACTCCGCCAGGAACGTGAACCTGCTTGTTCTTGTCGTTTTCCTTGTTTGGCTCCGGTGTTCCAGTGGTCGCCTCTGCCTACTTCTTTGCCTTCTGCCGAAGAGCCTATGCAGGAGGATTGTGCTCACCTGAACCCACAAGAGGGGTAACGCCGACGAGAAGAGAATTTCTGCCTGTACTGTGCCAGCCTTTTCGCAATAGCTGCCCTCTTTGGCCTCAGCGTCCGGGAAACACATGTACCTAGGGCACCTAGAGGCATCTCTAGGTGTGAATACTCTCCTAGTCCAGCCGGTCAAGCTCTTCACCTCTACTGGACTTTTGTGGACTCTGGTTCCACAGGGAACTTTATTGATGCCTCTCTGGTTCATAAATATCATCTCCCGGTCACTCACCTCATCAAGCACCTTCACATCTCCACAATCAATGGGGAGTAAACCACGGTTTTAGGTCCGGTCAGAAAACCGCATACAGGTCAAAACTGAGCAGACCGGAGTCACCGTTTGACTCCGGTTGGGTCTTCAAAGTAAATGGAGTCACGGGCTGATCCGGCCGAGGTACAAGAGCGCAAGCGGTTTGGTCCTCCCCCCGCCGGATCCGGCACCCGTATGTACAAAACTTGGTGTGAATGCACCCTTCCTCGAGGTGGATGCCTCTTCTGAAGAGGCTTGAGCTGTCTTAAACCAGAAATCCTACAAGGGCAAAACGATGACTTTTTCTCAATTTTTCTCAAAAACATTTTCTCCTGCTGAGGGGAATTATACCATCGGAGATCGAGAGCTCTTGGCCATTAAGCTCCCCCTGGAAGAATGGCGTCACTTGTTAGAAGGGTCAGCTCATCCTGTCAATATCTATTTGGACCATAAAAATCTATCTACTTACAGTCTGCACAACGTCTGAACCCCTGGCAGGCCAGGAGGTAACTTTTCTTTTCCCGGTTAAATTTCCTCAATCATTTTCGACCGATGCAAAAGAACCTCAGAGCCGATGCTCTCTCCAGAGCCTCCGATGTGGTGGGCCAGGATTCTACGCCTCGTCATATTGTGTCTCCTGATTTCGGCAACTCCAATCAATTTTCAGCATTTTCCCCCGGGAAAGACTTTTGTGCCAACTCGCCTTAGAGCTAAGGTGTTAAACTGGGGACACTTTTCTTTTCTGGCCAGGCACCCAGGAATACAAAAGTCTATTTTGCTCATCTCCCATCATTACTGGCGGCCGAACCTAGAGCATGATTTTGCTGACTTTGTCAGTTCCTGCGCTATCTGTGCCCGGGACAAAATGCCTAGTAATAACCCGGTGGGTCTTTTAAAGCCTCTGCTAGTTCCTGAGTGTCCTTGGACCCACATTGCCATGGACTTCATCACTGATCTGCCGTCCTTTTCCAATTGCATGGTCATTTGGGTGGTCGTTGATCGTTTCTCTAACATGTGTTACGCCGAGCGCTCCGGGTCTCCGCTCCTCCCCGGAGCGCTCGCAACATCCTCGCAATTGCAGCGCCCCGGTCAGATCTGCTGACCGGGTGCGCTGCGATACCTCTCCCAGCCGGGATGCGATTCGCGATGCGAGTGGCGCCCGCTCGCGATGCGCACCCCGGCTCCCGTACCTGACTCGCTCTCCGTCGGTCCTGTCCCGGCGCGCGCGGCCCCGCTCCTTAGGGCGCGCGCGCGCCGGGTCTCTGCGATTTAAAGGGCCACTGCGCCACTGATTGGCGCAGTTGGCTTAATTAGTGTGTTCACCTGTGCACTCCCTATTTATACCTCACTTCCCCTGCACTCCCTCGCCGGATCTTGTTGCCATTGTGCCAGTGAAAGCATTTCCTTGTGTGTTCCTAGCCTGTGTTCCAGACCTCCTGCCGTTGCCCCTGACTACGATCCTTGCTGCCTGCCCCGACCTTCTGCTACGTCCGACCTTGCTCTTGTCTACTCCCTTGTACCGCGCCTATCTTCAGCAGTCAGAGAGGTTGAGCCGTTGCTAGTGGATACGACCTGTTTGCTACCGCCGCTGCAAGACCATCCCGCTTTGCGGCGGGCTCTGGTGAATACCAGTAGCAACTTAGAACCGGTCCACTAGCACGGTCCACGCCAATCCCTCTCTGGCACAGAGGATCCACCTCCTGCCAGCCGAATCGTGACAGTAGATCCGGCCATGGATCCCGCTGAAGTTCCACTGCCAGTTGTCGCCGACCTCACCACGGTGGTCGCCCAGCAGTCGCAACAGATAGCGCAACAAGGCCACCAGCTGTCTCAACTGACCGTGATGCTACAGCAGCTACTACCACAGCTTCAGCAATCATCTCCTCCGCCAGCTCCTGCACCTCCTCCGCAGCGAGTGGCCGCTTCCGGCCTACGACTATCCTTGCCGGATAAATTTGATGGGGACTCTAAGTTTTGCCGTGGCTTTCTTTCACAATGTTCCCTGCACTTGGAGATGATGTCGGACCAGTTTCCTACTGAAAGGTCTAAGGTGACTTTCGTAGTCAGCCTTCTGTCTGGGAAAGCTCTGTCATGGGCCACACCGCTCTGGGACCGCAATGACCCCGTCACTGCCTCTGTACACTCCTTCTTCTTGGAAATTCGAAGTGTCTTTGAGGAACCTGCCCGAGCCTCTTCTGCTGAGACTGCCCTGCTGAACCTGGTCCAGGGTAATTCTTCCGTTGGCGAGTACGCCATCCAATTCCGTACTCTTGCTTCCGAATTATCCTGGAATAATGAGGCCCTCTGCGCGACCTTTAAAAAAGGCCTATCCAGCAACATTAAAGATGTTCTGGCCGCACGAGAAATTCCTGCTAACCTGCATAAACTTATTCATCTAGCCACTCGCATTGACATGCGTTTTTCCGAAAGGCGTCAGGAGCTCCGCCAGGATATGGACTTTGTTCGCACGAGGCGTTTTTTCTGCAATCCGTTCCTGTGCCTCCCGCCGTGGAGGCTATGCAAGTTGACCGGTCTCGCTTGACACCTCAAGAGAGGACACGACGCCGCATGGAGAATCTTTGCCTGTACTGTGCCGGTACCGAACACTTCCTGAAGGATTGTCCTATCCGTCCTCCCCGCCTGGAAAGACGTACGCTGACTCCGCACAAAGGTGAGATAGTTCTTGATGTCAACTCTGCTTCTCCACGCCTTACTGTGCCTGTACGGATATCTGCCTCTACCTTCTCCTTCTCTACTATGGCCTTCTTGGATTCCGGATCTGCAGGAAATTTTATTTTGGCCTCTCTCATCAACAGGTTCAACATCCCGGTGACCAGTCTCGCCAGACCCCTCTACATCAATTGTGTTAACAATGAAAGATTGGACTGTACCGTGCGTTACCGCACGGAACCCCTCCTAATGTGCATCGGACCTCATCACGAAAAAATTGAGTTTTTGGTCCTCTCCAATTGCACTTCCGAAATTCTCCTTGGATTACCGTGGCTTCAACGCCATTCCCCAACCCTTGATTGGTCCACAGGAGAGATCAAGAGCTGGGGTACTTCTTGTTTCAAGGACTGTCTTAAACCGGTTCCCAGTACTCCCTGCCGTGACCCTGTGGTTCCCCCTGTAACCGGTCTCCCTAAGGCTTATATGGACTATGCTGACGTGTTTTGCAAAAAGCAAGCTGAGACTTTACCTCCTCACAGGCCTTATGACTGTCCTATTGACCTCCTCCCGGGCACTACTCCACCCCGGGGCAGAATTTATCCTCTGTCCGCCCCAGAGACTCTTGCTATGTCTGAATACATCCAGGAAAATTTAAAAAAGGGGTTTATCCGCAAATCCTCCTCTCCTGCCGGAGCTGGATTTTTTTTTGTGTCCAAAAAAGATGGCTCCCTACGTCCTTGCATTGATTACCGCGGACTTAATAAAATCACGGTAAAGAACCGCTACCCCTTACCTCTTATCTCAGAACTCTTTGATCGCCTTCAAGGTGCCCACATCTTTACCAAACTGGACTTAAGAGGTGCTTATAATCTCATCCGCATGAGGGAGGGGGACGAATGGAAAACTGCATTTAACACCAGAGATGGACACTTTGAGTATCTGGTCATGCCCTTTGGCCTGTGCAACGCCCCTGCCGTCTTCCAAGACTTTGTTAATGAAATTTTTCGTGATCTCTTATATTCCTGTGTTGTTGTGTATCTGGACGATATTCTGATTTTTTCTGCCAACTTAGAAGAACACCGCCAGCATGTCCGCATGGTTCTTCAGAGACTTCGAGACAATCAACTTTATGCCAAAATGGAGAAATGTCTGTTTGAATGTCAATCTCTTCCTTTCCTAGGATACTTGGTCTCTGGCCAGGGATTACAAATGGACCCGGATAAACTCTCTGCCGTCTTAGATTGGCCACGCCCCTCCGGACTCCGTGCTATCCAACGTTTTTTGGGGTTCGCCAATTATTACAGACAATTTATTCCACACTTTTCCACTATTGTGGCTCCTATCGTGGCTTTAACCAAGAAGAATGCCAATCCCAAGTCCTGGTCTCCCCAAGCGGAAGACGCATTTAAACGGCTCAAGTCTGCCTTTTCTTCTGCTCCCGTGCTCTCCAGACCTGACCCATCTAAACCCTTCCTATTGGAGGTTGATGCCTCCTCAGTGGGAGCTGGAGCGGTCCTTCTACAAAAAAATTCTTCCGGGCATGCTGTTACTTGTGGTTTTTTTTCTAGGACCTTCTCTCCGGCGGAGAGAAACTACTCCATCGGGGATCGAGAACTACTGGCCATTAAATTGGCACTTGAGGAATGGAGGCATCTGCTGGAGGGATCAAAATTTCCAGTTATCATTTACACCGATCACAAGAATCTCTCCTATCTCCAGTCTGCCCAACGGCTGAACCCTCGCCAGGCCAGGTGTTCGTTGTTTTTTGCCCGTTTTAACTTTGAAATTCATTTTCGCCCTGCCGACAAGAACATTAGGGCCGATGCTCTCTCTCGTTCCTCGGATGCCTCGGAAGTAGAGGTCTCTCCGCAACACATCATTCCTCCTGACTGTCTGATCTCCACTTCTCCAGCCTCCATCAGGCAAACTCCTCCAGGGAAGACCTTCGTTTCTCCACGCCAACGTCTCGGGATTCTCAAATGGGGTCACTCCTCCCACCTCGCAGGCCATGCGGGCATCAAAAAGTCCTTGCAACTCATCTCTCGTTTCTATTGGTGGCCGACTCTGGAGACGGATGTTGTTGATTTTGTGCGGGCCTGCACTGTCTGTGCCCGGGATAAGACTCCTCGCCAGAAGCCTGCTGGTCTCCTTCATCCTCTGCCTGTCCCCGAACAGCCTTGGTCTCTGATTGGTATGGACTTTATTACAGACCTACCCCCATCCCGTGGCAACACTGTTGTTTGGGTGGTCGTTGATCGATTTTCCAAGATGGCACATTTTATTCCTCTTCCTGGTCTTCCTTCAGCGCCTCAGTTGGCAAAACAATTTTTTGTACACATTTTTCGTCTTCACGGTTTGCCCACGCAGATCGTCTCGGATAGAGGCGTCCAATTCGTGTCAAAATTCTGGAGGGCTCTCTGTAAACAACTCAAGATTAAATTAAACTTCTCTTCTGCTTATCATCCTCAATCCAATGGGCAAGTAGAAAGAATTAACCAGGTCCTGGGTGACTATTTACGGCATTTTGTTTCCTCCCGCCAGGATGACTGGGCAGATCTTCTACCATGGGCCGAATTCTCATACAACTTCAGAGTCTCTGAATCTTCTGCTAAATCCCCATTTTTCGTGGTGTACGGCCGTCACCCTCTTCCCCCCCTCCCTACTCCCTTGCCCTCTGGTTTGCCCGCTGTGGATGAAGTGACTCGTGATCTTTCCACCATATGGAAAGAGATCCAAAATTCTCTTTTACAGGCTTCATCTCGCATGAAAAGGTTTGCCGATAAGAAAAGAAGAACTCCCCCCATTTTTGCTCCCGGAGACAAGGTATGGCTCTCCGCTAAATATGTCCGCTTTCGTGTCCCCAGTTACAAACTGGGACCACGCTATCTTGGTCCTTTCAAAGTCTTGTGCCAGATTAATCCTGTCTCTTACAAACTTCTTCTTCCTCCTTCTCTTCGTATTCCCAATGCCTTTCATGTCTCTCTCCTTAAACCACTCATCATCAACCGTTTCTCTCCCAAACTTGTTTCCCCCACTCCTGTTTCCGGTTCTTCTGACATCTTCTCCGTGAAGGAGATATTGGCCTCCAAGACGGTCAGAGGAAAAAGATTTTTCTTGGTAGATTGGGAGGGCTGTGGTCCAGAAGAGAGATCCTGGGAACCTGAGGACAACATCCTAGACAAAAGTCTGGTCCTCAGGTTCTCAGGCTCCAAGAAGAGGGGGAGACCCAAGGGGGGGGTACTGTTACGCCGAGCGCTCCGGGTCTCCGCTCCTCCCCGGAGCGCTCGCAACATCCTCGCAATTGCAGCGCCCCGGTCAGATCTGCTGACCGGGTGCGCTGCGATACCTCTCCCAGCCGGGATGCGATTCGCGATGCGAGTGGCGCCCGCTCGCGATGCGCACCCGGCTCCCGTACCTGACTCGCTCTCCGTCGGTCCTGTCCCGGCGCACGCGGCCCCGCTCCTTAGGGCGCGCGCGCGCCGGGTCTCTGCGATTTAAAGGGCCACTGCGCCACTGATTGGCGCAGTTGGCTTAATTAGTGTGTTCACCTGTGCACTCCCTATTTATACCTCACTTCCCTTGCACTCCCTCGCCGGATCTTGTTGCCATTGTGCCAGTGAAAGCGTTTCCTTGTGTGTTCCTACCCTGTGTTCCAGACCTCCTGCCGTTGTCCCTGACTACGATCCTTGCTGCCTGCCCTGACCTTCTGCTACGTCCGACCTTGCTCTTGTCTACTCCCTTGTACCGCGCCTATCTTCAGCAGTCAGAGAGGTTGAGCCGTTGCTAGTGCATACGACCTGGTTGCTACCGCCGCTGCAAGACCATCCCGCTTTGCGGCGGGCTCTGGTGAATACCAGTAGCAACTTAGAACCGGTCCACTAGCACGGTCCACGCCAATCCCTCTCTGGCACAGAGGATCCACCTCCTGCCAGCCGAATCGTGACAACATGATTCATTTTATTCCACTGTCTGGACTTCCCTCAGCTCCTCAGTTGGCAGATCAATTCCTCCAACATATTTTCCGCCTGCATGGTCTGCCACTTCACATAATCTCTTGCAGAGGGGTTCAGTTTGTCTCCAAATTTTGGCAGGCCCTCTGTCCTCACCTCAAGGTCAGTTTGGATTTTTCATCAGCATATCACCCACAAACCAATGGCCTTATAGAGCGGATGAACCAAATTCTTGGGGAGTATCTTTGCCATTTTGTTTCTGACCGGCAGGATAACTGGTCCAGTCTGTTATCCTGGGCGGAGTTCTCCTACAACCATTGAGATTCCTAGTTTACAAGAACTTTTCCATTCTTTATTGTCTACGGTCGTCATCCTCGTCCTCCCCTTCCTCTACCTGCCTCTTCTGGAGTACCAGCAGTTGATGTTATGGTTCGGGACTTCCAAGCTATTTGGCAGGAAATTCGGTGCTCTTTAGCTCTTGCCTCCTCCTGCATGAAGTCTCAGGCTGACAAGAAGAGGAGGTCACCACCAGTCTTTTCTCCTGGGGAAAAGGTTTGGCTTATGTTCTCAAGCAACCCTGTTACAAACTAGGTCTGCGGTTCTTGGGTCCTTTCAAAGTTTTTGCCAAATTAACCCTGTTCCTTACAAGCTCCCTCTGCCCCCTTCCCTTCGCATTCCAAACTACTTCCATGTCTCCCTCCTTAAGCCCTTGGTCCTCAACCAGTTTTCCCTGAAGAATGTAATTTCAACACCTCTAACCGGTGCTTCTGACGTTTTTGAAGTGAGGGAAATCCTGGCCACCAAGACCGCTAGGGGAAGGCGCTTCTTCTTGGTGGATTGGAAAGGTTTTGGGCCTGAGGAAAGATCCTGGGAGCCGGAATAGAACATCCTAGATCGGGATCTGGTTCTCAGGTTTTTGCGGCCTAAAAAGGGGGGGAGGCCTAAGGGGGTGGTACTGTTAGGCTTACGCTGCGTCCAGCATGCGAGCACACCCCCGTCTGCATGTCGGGATGAGGTCGCAGGCATCCGCCGGGCCATAACTTACCTCTCCACGCTCCTGCTCCCTCTGTATGCTGGCGCGCGCGGGGTTGCTTCTTAGGGCACGTGCACGCTGGCTCTCTGACCATATAATGGTCAGCACTTCCTCTTTTACCTTTCCGGATCTTTGTGCTCCTTAGCCTGAGAGAAAGCGTTCCCTAGTGTTTATTCTTGCCGTGTACCTGACTTCTTGCTCTGTGACCTGACCTTGCTCTTGTGATGCCTGCCCTCTGACCTCCTTGTTACGCTCCAGACCACGCTCCTGTGCTGCCTGCTCTGACTTCTGCCTGTCCTAACTGCACCACGTTACATCTCGGCAGCCTGTGTGGGTAGCGACCTGTGTGCCGCCTGCCGCAGCAAGTCCATCCCGCTTTGGGCGGGCTCTGGTGAATACCAGCGGCACCTTAGACTCCGCTCCCTGGTACGGCCCACACCATCATCCACACAGGTCCATTTCTCCACCATAAGTCGTTACACTGGTCTGTATAGGATATAAATGTTTGTTTTTCAATTTTAATCTTGTTGTGGTGGAAAGCACTGTATTCCTCTCCGAGTCATCATACTGTAATTTGCTCAGTGCCATTAGGGTAATTTGTGCCCTCAAAGGTAGATGTAAGGAGATTCGAGTTTCTCCTTTATTATTCAAATCAGGTACAGTAGTTACAGTGTCCGAAAAATGATTGGCTCTGTCCAGAAACAAATGTCAGGGAACGAATGAATTTATTGACATCCCATAAAGTCTTATAAACATCAAAGGATCTCTGGCACAAAATTCAAACCTCTTGAGAGTAGTTGTAGTTGGTCTGTGCTGAGTATTTTAGCTGACATGTTTATTACTGTGAAAGCATCTGAGCTTATCTGTGTCTTCTGGGATATCTCGTGGTTGTGGTTTCTCTCTCTCTTTTGTTTGTGTTTTTGTCCACCTCTTCTTGTCTTTTTCTTCCTGATTTCTATGCTGTTTTTTTGTCCCATGTGTGTGGTTTTGCACCTGCCCCGTTTTTTGATTGAGCACCGGCTGATGTAAAAAGTGAGATACGCGAGGTTCTAAGTCTGAACTTTCACTGAATGAGGTAATAGTATCTCTCTCTGAAGACGAAAAAGTGACATGTAAATGTAGATCTTTTTTTGTTGATTCTTTTTATGCATTTTACTTTTCCAAGTATACACTTCATTATTTTCGTAGTCCGCAGTTCACACTAAATTATACAGGAAACCTTGCTCTGGCAAATCCCTGTTGCATGCAAGCGGACACGAGAAGCATACAATACCCAATTTACCAATAGGCGAATTTGTCAGAGCAAGGAGATCATGCTCTAAGGATTCCTTTTACAAACAGGAATGTGAAGTGATTAGATTGCGCCTCCTTAACAGAGGGTATTCCTCAGGCCTCATTGACCAATGCCGAGAATACAGTGAGCAATAAAAATAGAGCTGACTTTTTGGACAGTGGGAAAAGGCCACAATCATGTAAGGAGAATACATCAAAATACGCAGTAGGAAATTATGCATCTCCCAGCTATTTTATCCGTAATCCCTCGACGAACAAAACAACATGATTACCTTATAGAAGAAGTGTATTTTTTGGCAGATGTCCTTCCTGCAAGTTCATTCAAAAAACCCATGAAGTAGCAGACTAACAAATGCAAATTTCCCATTTCTACCTTTTTGTCCTGCAAATCAGATCATGTAGTCTATTCCATGCATTGCAGTGAGTGTAGGGTCCAGTATGTTGGATCGACTAGACGCAAGCTCAAGACCCGCATCTCTGAACATGTGGCAGGCGCACGAGTCTTAGACGGCATTCAGACTCATGTGCTTTCAGGCGTGTCTAAAAATTTTAGAGATGCACATGCGGGTTGCACTATTTCACTCTGCCTAGTTCCCATAGAAAGAGTAATGCGCCCCCCACGGGGTGGAGAATGGAGGAAGAAACTCCTAGCGCGTGAAGCCTACTGGATTATTAAACTGGGTACACGATTTCCTGCCATCCTAAACTATAGATCAGATATTATGCTACACTATTAGTTGATATCCTATATATTTCTGATCACATACTCATTATCTCATAGAATTGTCATGACATACACATCAACATTATATTTTACATATATGGAGTGTAGACATGTGTATATCTTTATCATGCCATTACATTACTGTGACATTTATACTTATTATGCACATTAATATTTTCATTATGTATTGGTGTATTTTTGTATCTTTGTATATTTGTACATATACCTGGTTCGTGACACCACATATTACAAAGGGTTAATTTCCCTCTGCTCAGAGTTTTGGACCAGCTGCTATTTGACATCCTTAATGGAAAGGGGGAGTTCTCTTTACATTGCATGCCTATTTATTTGGGGTTTCCTTACTGTTTTGTATGCCTTGATAAAGGGTCCTCCCGAAATGCGTCGGTATTTCGATGCTATTTTATTATTTTTTCTCCCTTTTTGTAATGATTTTAAGAAGATGAAAATAAAGCTTGCATTTTTTACTATATCTTGACTGGAATCTGGAGTGCTGGTTCCCTCCCCTCGTGAGTTACCTCCTTCATTATACAATTGTGTCAATGTACGATGACCTTCAGAAATGATTTCTTTGAGGTCTCTAAGGCATCTACCTCCCCTAGAACGGTAAGTCTTCTAAAATACCACAATATGTCATGTCAATAAATAGTTTGTGTAACTGCTGTAAATATTATTTAACATTCTGTCGTACACGTCGAGGTTGGAGAGATTCAGTTTAATTAAAAATGAGTCTGGAGATACCTAAATCAACAGCGCCGACGCCACCGCTCTGCCATTCTCAATTAGAGAGATTAGAAGAGGAGGCAGATTAAGAGCCGAAGTTAAAGGCTGTTTATGGTGTCCTGCTATGTCCGACAGAAGAAGAGATCCCACGAAAGGAATAGGACAATTAGTAATGATGTCAACTAATTTAGAAATGTTCCACCTAAATCAAAGATTCTTTAAATGGTTAATGCAAGGATGCATCTACCTTCGAGCATGTAAAGGGAACCTGTCATTACTTTCATGCTGTCCAAACCATGACTCGCCAAACTTTTTCCCCACCCTACCAGCCTATTATTAATATATTTGTATCCCTGTTCAGCCAGGGAAGTGTGTAGAAGCCATTGGGTACTGCCCCGATAACTCATGGTTTAGGCAGTGTGACAGTAATGCAGCTTCTCTTTAAAGGAAACCTTTTTAGGTGATCTATGTTGTCCTTTCTTAGAATTGTATAATATGGTGAACTTCGTAGGTAATACAGACTTTTGTGGCGCTGACAGGAACAAAGAGGCTTCAGGTCGGCAGGTTCAGGTAAAAGCTTTTTTCGGCCAAGATGCAACACGTTTCACTGCGCAAGCCTGAGGAAGCTGCACTTGCGCAGTGAAACGCGATGCATCTTTGCCGAATAAAGCTTTTTTTACCTGAACCTGCCGACCTAAAGCCACTTTGTTCCTGTCATCGCCACACAAGTCCCTATTACCTACAAAGTTCACCGTATTATACAAGTTTCTATGGGAAGGCTGCAGACAGATAATCCAAATCTCCTTTCAAACATGCGCTAACCATCGTTGTGTAGGCCGGTACACAACCGGAGCGGGGTAAGAGATCACCTGTATTCCCGTTCTTGTCCGGCATTAGCACGTGTGATCCTCCACAGGGAGCGCCTTTGCTTTGTGTTTTTAGGATTTCTTAGAATTGGACATGATAGAAGGAGAGAAGCTGAGCTCAGTGATATGTAGGTTTACATAATTTGGAGCAGGATTTCTAATTAAAAAGTAGGGGGCAATAAGTATATCCTGGCAGGACTCCTAGGAGAGACAGGGAGAGTCCTGTTGACCCCGCCCCCAAACATAGTGATTGACAGCCTTCTCTATACACACACATTGATACTGTAAAAGCTCAATCACTGTTTAAAATAAATAAACTGCCATCATTGGTATCACTGTAATTGTATTGTCTAACAGAACGAAGCTGACGCTGATGATTGGGCAATTGGGTTTGTTCTATTTTCCTCCCAATTTTTTATTTTATTTGGTAAAATAAAGGATGCCAACAACTTTTCCCACACACGTTGTTGAAGGAAATATTTAAAAAAAATGTTAACTCTTAAAAGTTAAACTTAAACTAAGCAAAAAAAAAAAAAAGCCACTTCATGTCTCTTACAGGCTGTTTTGCTTAAAGGGGTTGTCCCAGATTAGAAAAATGCTGCTTCTTCATGGCAAAAACTCCTGACTACAGGTTGTTTCTAGTATGGAAGCTAGGCTCTAATGAAGTGAATGGGAAAGTCGCAGTATTACACACAACCTTTGCACAAGAGTTGTGCCGTGTTTGCAAAAAAGAAGCTGCATTTTTCTAATCCTGGATAACCCATTTTAATAACAGGAAACAAATGGAATGGATGACAGAATGATCCCCGGTTCTGCCTCCGATGTTCAGTATCTGATGTGTTCAGCTGGCGTTTCAATGAAGCAGCAGATGTCTTCGTTCTGCGCTCTAATGTCACATGACTGCAGAAGCCAATCAGTAGCCTTGCCATGATGCTCCCTACTTCTGGGTATGTAGCGTCACTGCTCAGACCACTGATTTGCTGCGGTGGTCACCTCACGTCCACTGCTCCTATAACACCAGGGCGCCAACTGAAGGCAGAATGTGGGATCAGTGCAAGAATGGAGGTGGAGGTAAATAAAGTAAAATATTAGTTTTTTTAAAGGATACTCAGTGAAAAGAGCTGACAAAAACCTTGGCACCACAACAAAATTGTTAGTCGCCAAGGCGACCTGGCAGCCGGGATTGGTCAAGCCCTGGCTTACGACCACTAGTCCATAGTTAAACTTGCTTCATCATGATATTTTGCTAATTCACAAAGTTATTGCCCCTTTCCAGGAAGCTGGGTGCATTTTTCTATGTAGTATAGTTTTTGTCCTTTGTTGAAGATCACTTGAGCACCTTGTCCATGCTCTGCTTCATGAAGACACATCAAATAGAGAAATAAGACAGCCACAAACTCATCTCTCCTTTCAAGTCGGCGGGTGTTCCACTGTATCAATGTCTTTAGCTTCTTCTGTAGAAACATCATTACTGCCAGAGAGCCAGAAAAGTCAGGCCATTTAATCGATGAAGCTCTTACAACATATATCTGTTAATAAAAGAACCTTAACCTGAAGGAAATGAAGGCCGGCCATCCTCGCCATCCTATTGCTTTTCTCAGCAATGTCTTATCCCGAAGGACTTGGCCCTAAACGTTTTCCTCTCTAACTCCTGTCTCACTCAATTAGGTTTTCAGCTATAGACTGACATGAAAGATAGTACCTGTCAGCAAATAGCGCCGTGACCCCTGTTACTTTATATTTGGGAGGGCATTCCTATTTATAACTTGTCAGCAGGAGAGACGAGAAGGCAGAATTGAGAACGAGGGAAACCGGAGCAATATTCAGAAGATGATCCACTAAGAACGTGAAGAAAGCTTACACCAGCGCTCCTTCCTGATAATTTATTAATGCTCATTCCTGACTAGGGGTTTGAGAATTGATCGGCCAATGTCTCGATTTGCATGGACTTTAGGCACGTTCACACCGTCCTGCGGTTTGCTGAAGATTTTACATTTGTAGCGGACATCACGCAGCGGTGTAAGAATGATGGCAGACAGTGGATGCCCAACATCGACTCCCATCATTCTCTTTGCAGCAGAGGGGACAGGAGTATCAATTAACTGTATATTGGAAAGTACAAGGTGACCTTGGTTCTTCTCATGTGGTGGCCAATGTGATACATCACTACCAACAGCATAATAGCATCATATTCAGCAACAGAAAGAAACCTATTTTCACATTAATATTTTAAACAAGCTTAAGGAATGGGAAATAGTTTTCACTATATATTGCTATTTCTTTGTCCAAAATTGCTTGATATTTCTATCAGAAGAATCTAGGAGATCCTGTCGGATTAACATGAGTGGACTTTATTGGGTAAGGTCCCTGCATTAGCATCTCCTTGACTTACAAAAGGTATGCCCATGCCATTGAAATAATGTATTGAATCTGTGGATGCCCATAAAGTTACCCCATTCTCAATGGGCTGGCACAGTGAAATGATGGTGGTACAGTGGATACAGATGGTGAAGGTTTTCCCAAGGGCAAATCCTGCTAGGTTTCCAGCTGCCTGGTTTATGTGGTGAAGATATCAAGTCAAACACGTGAATGATGAAAACAGGAAACAGTTATTACTATAGTGAACACTTATTTCATATAAGTATAGCTGGAGCAGTGGGTCATCCTTCCAAAACTGAGGTATAATATAACGGGTGCCTGAAACTCTCTAACTCTCTTTCAGCCCAAATACTAGCTTTTGTCCTGTAGGGGATGTGCGCTACAGCTGGCTGACTTCTAGTTAATTCCCTAAGGATGCATATTTGTCTTGGTGCTGCAATGCCGTTATCTGTAAAAATAGTAGCGGAGGTAGCCAAATGGTATTAAGGCCTAGCCTGTAGCCCTGAAGGGTCCTAGTGGAGCTATGGGCCTAATATTCAACTTCTCTCTGTCTATTGGGATCATTTTCCCTTCCTCCTCTCTTTCTCTCTCTGTATGCTCCTTTCTCTCAGGATAGGACTTAAAAGGTCATCAGGATGTTTGGATTTTAAACTGGAAATACTTTTCCCCAAGTGATCCTGGGTAAAGGCCTTGTTAATAGATCCAATGGAGAGAATGCACTGGACAGCACACATCCTTCCAACCTGGGAAGGCTGGCTTAGACTGCTTTGTTTCTCTCTCCCCTTAGTAAATGGGAGCTGGGCTTAGACTGACTCCTACCCAGTCAAGACTGTTCCCAATGCAAAGTGCATATGTTGTGTCCCAGTACTGAAGTGCGTCCTGTCAGGTAAACAATGCTTCAGTTGCCCTGCTGCTCAGGTGATGCATTCATATTTGTTCTGTTAACTTACATGTATATAGATTTGCACTGTACCTTTAAGAAATGTATAGGATATCTGTAAGAAGGTATGATGCAGAGTACCCGTGTGACCCTGATTGCCCTATGGAAGGCCCCCTTGCTAGGCCATATATAGTGTTTGTGTGTGTGTGTGGGGGGGGGGGGTTCAGTTCAGTCTAAGTTCAGTGAGAGTTGAGTCTAAGTCTCAGTCTAAGTGTGTTCAGTGCATCACTAATTGTGAGCATAATACCTGTTGAGTCGACAGGCCACACAGAGATAGCTCATACCCTGGCGGTATAGCATTAATTGGACACTACCAGAACCATAGTCAGTGTGGGAGGCCTTAGAATTAAGTCCAAAGTCCTAAATAAAATACTACAAGTCAAAGCAAGTCTACAGGGGGTTATTCCCAAGGGTTAGTCTGCATCTCCTCTATTCGAATCTGCGCTGTGAGGATTATAACATCTACTCTTGCCTCAGTAAAGACAGTTATCCGTAACCTGGAATCAGTGAATTTCTTATCCCGTGCCTTGCCAAGGAGAAGCTGTCCGATCCCCGGACCGTGTAGGTTAACGGTGCCCTGGCGTCACGATCATATCCAAATATCCTGCACACAGTGCCCCATAATTGGGCGCTTCATATTGGCCTAAGTAAAGTGTATGGGTTAACCCCTTACAGCATAAAAATAGGATACACTGTGGGTAATGTGTCGCCTTAAGGAGAGTGTCATAATGACGTGTGGAGACTTATAGGCCTTTTACGCTTCACTGGAAATTCTGAGAAGAAAGGGTATTAAAAGCAGCTCTTACACCACTTTATCCAAGTGGTATACCCTTTAAAAGTCAGTGTTTCACTCCAACTAGGTGTCTTGGACATTGACTGGGAGTGGATGTCAAGCCAGAGATCTCTCCAGCTGTAAAGAAAACCCACCTAGCAACACCTGTTTTGGGGTGGTGGCCCCTTATCAGTTAACTGGCTAGTGAGACCCCCTCATCGTGGGACTAAAGAGGTAATATTTCTCCTTGAATAGAGTGCCATATAAAAATGTGTGGGGCAATCACCCGGAAACACCCATCTGCAGATGGATATTCTCTAATTCTGTAGAGATGTTTGGCTTGGCATACATTCCCAGTCAGTTTCCAAGACTCCTAGTTGGAGTAAACTATTGTTTTTTAAAGGGAAAACCCCCTGGAAAAAAAGTGGTATGAGAGTTCCTTTGCATATCATTTCGTCCTAATAGTATACACTATCACACAGGGGCGGACTGACACCACACAGGGCCCCCGGACCAAATAAAGCAAGGGCCCCAGCAAGACTACACCCCTGGCCCCACCTCTGCCCCGCCCCTATTCCTGCCCAGTATGCATTTGAATATTTGCCATAGAAAGGAATAGGGGGTGCAGTGCGCTTGAGGCTATGGGGTACTTTGAGGGATGGCAATGCCAATCACCTTAACTACACTGAGGGGGAGATTTATCAAAACTTGTGCAGAGGAAAAGTTGTCCAGTTGCCCAGAGCAACCAGTCAAATTGCTTCTCTCATTTTTCGGAGGCCTTTTCAAAAATGAAAGAAATTATCTGATTGGTTGCTATGGGCAACTCAGCAACTTTTCTTCTGGACAGGTTTTGATGAATCTCCCCCCAAGTGCCTTAAAACACTGAACTCCTCCTTTTTGTGCCAACTTGGGATCTCTGTCTGTGATACCCAGTCCAACTTAACTCCAGCCTCCACTCACCTTTAAAGGGGTACTCCGGTGGAAAACTTTTTAATCAACTGGTGCCAGAAAGTTAAACAGATTTGTAAATTACTTCTATTAAAAATTCTTAATCCTTCCAGTACCTATTAGCTGCTGTATACTACAGAGGAAATTCTCTTCTATTTGGGATTTCTTTTTTGTCACGACCACAGTGCTCTCTGCTGACACCTCTATCCATTTTGGGAAATGTCCAGAGCAGCATATGTTTGCTATGGGGATTTTCTTCTGCTCTGGACAGTTCCTGAAATGGACAGAGGTGTCAGCAGAGAGCACTGTGGTCGTGACAGAAAAGAAATCCCAAATAGAAAATAAATTGTTCTGCAGTATACAGCTGCTAATAAGTACTGAAAGGATTATAACATTTTAATAGAAATAATTTAAATATCTGTTTAACTTTATGGTACCAGTTGATAAAAAAATAAAAAAAAGTTTTTCACAGGAGTACCTGCCTTTCACCGCTCACTATATGATGGCACAGTCAGATATATAACTCATCTCTGACATCATATAGTGAGCGGTGAAAGGCAGGTAGAAAATAGCAACTAGTCCATTTATAAGCCACACACTTTACCTTTTTTGCCTCCTGCTTGGATGAGGCCTCTTAGATTTATTACAGAAATAGCACAGCAGCACAGAGTATTTCTGTAGGGAAGTGTAGTGAGTCAGACTGTCTGAAATACTCTGTGCTGCTGGGAAGCCTGTCAGTCCGCCCCTGCTATCACATGAATGACATAAAAGTACAAAATAGTGAACATGCACGTGAGGTATTGTGCCATAAACACCACCTCAAACAACAAATCAGAAGGCAACATAGTTGGACCCTGCACATGCAGCCATATATAAAAATGTTGAATTGTGCATATGTGGTGCTACGGGTGGTGTTAGGAGTACCTTATAACTTTGTGACGCCAGGGCACTGTTAGGTTAAACACGGTCCGAGATTTGATACAGCTTCTCCTGGGCCAGACACGGGGAGTAAAGGAACACACCGACATCAGGTTACGGATAACTGTCTTTACTGAGCAGGGTGTAGATGGTATTACATGCCAACAGTATAGTGCAGAGTGGAGAGGATTCAGTGTAACTCCTTGGGAGCCCTGTTGCCTTGCTGGAACTTATGGTGCTTTCACCCAATAGAATGATACTGACTTGAGAAAGGAATGAAGATTGCTCCTGGTGGCTGGAGTTCTCTTAAAGGGTGCCTTTCATCCAAAAAACTTTTGATATATTATAGATTAATGTATGCAGAATAACTTCCCTGGCAGTGAGCAGTGCTGAGTTTGTCTGTGTCCCGGCTGCAGTATGAGATTTAGGACTCCTGCATGAGTCTGAAATCTATAAAAAAGGACTGGTAGGGAGACCCCTAGTGGTCATTTTTTCAAAGTGGAAAATTAAATAGAAAGAAGCATATTTTTTAATAACATGCTATTGGAAAGTTATTCTGCATACATTAACCTATAATATATCAAAAGTTTTTTTTGATGAAAGGTACGCTTTAAGGCTCTGTAGCTTTCTCAGCCAGGGCATGAGCTTCCACAGCGCGGTCGATCCTTGCAGAATGACTGGGTAAGTCGTGAAGAGATAGATTTATTCTGGGCCTTCCCTTAGAGCTTCTCCACACACCTCACACCTTTACCACACTGGTGCTCAGGAACAACTGAACTCTGAACTGGGGCAACTCCTCCCCTCACTACACAAGAATTTAGGGGTTCCTATTGTGCATACAGGGTCACATGGGCTTGCACTGCTCCACTCTTAAAGGTATAACACATATTTAAATACACATATAGATAACAGATAACACAATACTTATGAAAATAGATTAAAGGGGTACTCCTTTGGAAAACTTTTTTTTTTTTTGTTAAATCAACTGGTGCCAGAAAGTGAAACAGATTTGTAAATTACTTCTATTAAAAAATCTTAATCCTTCCACCACTTTTTAGGGGCTATATACTACAGAGGAAATGCTTTTGTTTTTGGATTTCTCTGATGTCACGACCACAGTGCTCTCTGCTGACCTCTGCTGTCCATTTTAGGAACTGTCTAGAGCAGGAGAAAATCCCCATAGCAAACATATGCTGCTCTGGACAGTTCCTAAAATGGACAGCAGAGGTCAGCAGAGAGCACTGTGGTCGTGACATCAGAGAAATCCAAAAAGTAAATAATTTCCTCTGTAGTATATAGCCCCTAAAAAGTACTGGAAGGATTAAGATTTTTTTATAGAAGTTATTTACAAATCTGTTTAACTTTCTGGCACCAGTTGATTTGAAAAAAAAAAAAAAAAAAGGTTTTCCACAGGAGTACCCCTTTAACCATTTGATAAAGTGCTTCATCATCATCATCATCATCATCATCATAATAATAACATTCAGTCCTTTAGTGGGCCCAACACCTGTGCCGCAGGTCTTCCTGAGGAAATCCGAAGCCACAGGACAGCCTTGGGGGCAGGGACACCACATACAGTGACCCTCCGACCTACGATGGCCCCGACATACGATAATTTCAACATGCGATGGTCTCGCAGAGGCAGCATCAACATACGATGCTTTTGTATGTCAGGACCATCGCATAAACGGCTATCCGGCAGCGCAGGCTGCCTCAGCTGCCGCCGGATAGCCGTTTACGGTGTCCCATAAGCTCCGGTGATGGTCACTCACCTGTCCGCGGCGCTCCAGGATGTCATCTTCGCGATCTCCTGCATCGCCGTCGCTCTCCATCGGTGCACGTCGTCCCGTCATCCAATAGGAGCGGTGTGCGTAGTGACGTAATGGCGGCAATGAGGAACGACGATCCCAGGCAACAGAGACGTTCCGGAGCGGCGGGGACACCCCGGGGACGCGGCGGCAGTGATGGACGGCGACATCCAGGGCAGCGGTGACAGCGGGGACAGGTGAGTACAACGTCCTACATATAAAATTGCACGGATCCCTCAACATACAATGGTTTCAACAAACAATGGTCCATTTGGAACGGATTACCATCGTATGTTGAGGGACCAGTGTATATGCTAGTGATTATGTATTGGCATGATACTACATTGAATAGGGTATGGAAAAGAAAAATAAAGCGGGTTTTGGGATTGTCTTACAACAACAACACCCATCCATTTGCCATTAGGGCATATTGGCATAGTATAGATGTTCTCCCATTTGAGATTCCCCTGTACGAATCAGTGTTTTCCAACCAGTGCGCCTCCAGCTGTTGCAAAACTTCAACTCCCAGCATGCCCGGACAGCCACAGGCTGTCCGGGCATGCTGGGTGTTGTAGTTTTGCAACAGCTGGAGGCTCACTGGTTGGGAAACAACGCTCTAGATTAAAAAAAAAAAAAAAAAAACATCTATTTGTTTTAATGTCGAAATGTGCCTAACACCAGATGCAGGCAAAAATAATGTCTTGCGTACAGTACTTACCATAGTCACAATGAGGAAGATTTATCAAAACCTGTGTAAAAGGAAGAGTGGTGCGGTTGCCCATAGCAACCAATCAGATTGCTTCTTTCATTTTTCAGAGGCCCTTGTACGAATGAAAGAAGCGATCTGATTGGTTGCTATGGGCAATCGCACCACTCTTCCTTTTACACAGGTTTTCACAAATCTCCCCCACATGTTTAACCACACAGTAAAGTGCATATACCGTACAGTAAATGGCGTAAAATTATACGTTACACACATGAAACGCGTATCAATGCATACAAATACGTGAAAGCATAAATGCACACAAATAAGCACGTAGCTGCGAATAAAATAGTATTAAATTACATAGTGTAAGAGTGAGTGTAAAAACGCAATAAAGCCAAAAATAACGAATGGGCAAAAAACAAGCAGGATATGTAGAAAAAAATATATAAACTACATGTGACCGCCTGCTGAGAAAAAAATAATTCTCCATTTGTCTTGAATGGATGGATGTCGTGTCCGATTTTCCTCAGCCGGGAGCTGTCATAATTCACACATTACTACACTATACCTAAATGGAGTATAAAAAGGATGGAGTATTATTTTTCTTGTTAAAGGGGACCTCTCATCAAAAAAACTTTTGATATATTATAGATTAATGTATGCAGAATAACTTTACAATTGCATGTTATTAAAAAATATGCTTCTTTCTATTTAATTTTCCACTTTGAAGAAATGACCACTAGGGGTCTCCCTACCAGTCCTGGCAGCAAGCATTTCAGACTCATGCTGGAGTCCTAAACACTACGAGCTGCCAGTCTGCTTTGTTCACAAAGGAGAACACTCAGAGCTGCCAGTCTGCTTTGTTCACAGCCTGTTTGGCTGTGAACAAAGCAGGCTGGCAGCTCTGAGTGTTTAGGACTCCAGCATGAGTCAGAAATGCTTGCTGACAGGACTGATCGAGAAAAATACAATATAAAGAAGCATATTTTTCATTAACATGCTATTGGAAAGTTATTCCACATTCATTAATCTAAAATATATCAAAAGTTTATTTGATGAGAGGTACCCTTTAACACGCGAATATGTAGAAGGGGCATGTGACTGCCATTCAGTGGCATTGCTAGGGTTGGTGTCACCCGGTGCGGTAGAAAATGGTGCCCACCCATACCTACCCCCCCCCACCCCCGCCCCAACCAAAGTAAGTTTTTAGCCTGACGTCACTGGTGTAGTGCCTTGTGAAAAATTCCAGAATAATAATCAAATATACCAATTGCCACAGAATGGTAAACTGCTAAAGAAGTGTTCACCATTTAACCACTTAAGGATGTAAATTTATATCCTGGTGCTGCGGTACTTAGCTCACCAGGACATATATTTATATCCTGTTCATGACCGCGAGCGTCGGAGCGATGCTCGGATCATGTGTGGCAGGTCCTGGCTGCTGATCGCAGCCAGGGACCCGCCGGTAATGGCGGACATCAGCGATCGCGCGAATGTCTGCCATTAACCCCTCAGATGCCGTGATCAATGCATATCATGGCTTCTGCGGCAGTGCGAAATCAGAAATAGTCAGAAATATGGATGATCGGATCGCCCGCAGCGCTGCCGCGGCGATTCGATCATCCAGGACGCAGCCTCCGCCGCCTTCCACGGGTCTTTTCTTGTGTTGAGCGGCATAGGCCATATTTGAATTTGCGACATTTCGGGAATATATGGACGAATATTCGTCATATATTCGCTAAATTCGCATATTCGTGTTTTTTTCGCATATGCGTAAATCTGCATAGACGGAAATTCGTATATGTGAAAATTTATGAACCTTATAGCAAGTATACCAGTGTAACTTGATAGAAGCAGCAGAAGGGAGGGATCAATATTCGCGAATATTCGCATATGCGAATATTCGCCCGGCGGTCTCACACAGTAGTATTAGAGCCTTCTTTAGACCACACAAGCTGGAAGCAGATAGGGATGATCACTGTGAGGTGTATTGTGAAAAAAAAAGTGAATATTCGTAATTTCGAATATATAGTGCTATATTCGCAAATATTCGCGAATTCGCGAATATGCGATATTCGTGAATAAAATTCGAATTGTGAATATTCGCGAGCAACACTAGTCTTTTGCTCTGGTTTGCGATCGAGCAGACCAGAGCAGAAGATGACCGATCAGTGATCACTGATCAGTGCTGTACCCTATGCATAGCACTGAACAGTATTAACAATGAAAGGATTGCTATAAATTGTCCCCTATGGGGACTATTAAAGTGTAAAAAATAAAAGTAAAAAAAAGTTTTTAAAAAAAGTTTGAAAAATTTGAAAAATCCCCTCCCCCAATTAAATTGTAAAATGTCCTGTTTTTCGATTTTACCCCCCATAAAGTGTAAAAAAAATAAATTTATACACATTTTTGGTATCGCTGCATGCGGAAATGTCTGAAATATTAAAATATAATGTTATTGATCCCATACGGGGAATGGGGTGAACGTAAAAAAATAAGCACACAATTGCTGCTTTTTTTTCACATTTTATAAAAAAAATTTGTAAAAAAAATGTATAAAAGTTTTATATACACAAATGGGGTATCAATAAAAAGTAAACCTTCATGGCGCAAAAAATGAGCCCTCATACTGCCGCTTATACGGAAAAATGAAAAAGTAATAGGTTGTGAAAATAGAAGGATTTTAAATAAAATTTGGTTAAAAAGTTGTGATTTTTTTAAAAGTGCAACAATAATAGAAAAGTATGTAATCATGGGTATCATTTTAATTGTATTGACCTACAAAATAAAGAACATATGCAATTTTTATCGTAAATGGAACGGCGTGAAAACGAAACCTTCATAAATTGGCAAAATTGTGGTTTTCTTTTTAATTTCCCCACACAAATAGTATTTTTTTTATTTGCGCCATACATTTTATGGTAAAATGAGTGATGCCATTATGCAGCACAACTGGTCGCACAAAAAACAAGCCTCATACTGGTCTGTGGATGAAAATATAAAAGAGTTACGATTTTTAGAAGACGAGGAGGAAAAAACAAAAATGCAAAAAATGAAATTGGCCTGGTCCTTAAGGTCAAAATGGGCTTGGTCCTTAAGGGGTTAAAACTACAGCTCCCAGAATGACATAAGCAGTGGTCAGGGTATAAGATCATGCTGGGAGTTGTTTCACTCATCATAACTGCAGAACTTACAAGTGACTCCAGGTCTGATGGGACATAATGAGCAGAATACAGAATGATATCAGACTCTATAGTCTTTCTCTATAGTCTTTCCTTATCTAATTCAAATGGTACATACCGCCATGACTTGTTCCAGCTAAATCTTCTCTCTGCAGAACTTGAAGCCCAGAGGACATTGGCTTCTCACTATGTCAGCCGGTTCTGATCCTCTATATGAAAACAATAATTATTATAATTATAATACTACTACTCTTTGAATATAAACCTTCTGCACACCGTACCCTCTGAATATAAATCATACACATACTGTACCCTCTAAATATAATACTGTCAGACACTGTACCCTCTGAATATAATACTGAAACACACTGCACCTTCTGAATATAATACTGACACACACTGCACTTTCTGAATATAATACTACCACACACTGTTCCCTCTGAATATAATACTACCATACACTGTTCCCTCTGAATATAATACTACCATACACTGTTCCCTCTGAATATAATACTACCACACACTGTACCCTCTGAATATAATACTACCACACACTGCACCCTCTGAATATAATACTACCACACACTGCACCCTCTGAATATAATTAGGGATGAACGAATCGAATCTGACAAATCCAAAATCGTTACAAATTTCAGGAAAAATTTGATTCGCAATGAATGTGAATATCGCCGTGATTCGAACGCACAAATCACTTAATTAAACTCCATTTAGTGAGGTTCAGACTCCAGGGCATCTAAAATTGTGGACATGGGGCAAGGAATCCTGGGAAGGCAGGAACAAGGGTCGGCAGGATGACCCTGAATCACATGCAGCATTCAGCCTATCAGCAGCCAGCCACCCCTGTGATGTCACAGCCCAATATAATCAGCAGCCATCTTCCAGCCAGTCACTTCAGCCTTTTATTGCAGAGAGAGAGAGAGAGCGAGAGAGCGAGAGAGAGAGAGAGAGCAGTGTGTGTTGCACAGAAAAGCATTTTTACAGCAGCGATTCAAATCCAGCCTAGAAGCACTGATAGGGAAGGATTTGGACCCCAAATGTTCTAAACGACAATTATCCAATTAAGTCTGCGGTTTTATCAATAAAAAATGTTCCCACGGCAATTACTATGCATTTCATTCACAAACTGAACCAGTTCAGAAAAGAGAGAGGGAAATTTAAAAATGAAAGAACAGAAATATAGGTTAGTGCATGTTTGCCAACGAACCAGGGGATCTCCAACTGTTGTAAAACTGCAACTCCCAGCATGCCCAGATAGCCTTTGGCTGTCAGGGCGTGCAGGGTGGGTGTAGTAGTTTTGCAACAGCTGGAGGCACCCTGGTAAGAGTAACAGAAACACTGTATTAGCGCAAGTGACATGATATGTTATACATAAATCCCCCGACAATGAAACACATTGATCAAACACATCAATCATTCATGCAGCATTCATTCATTTATTCATTCATTCATTCATTCATTCAACATTACATCATGTATTAATAAATCACATAAAATTATATTATCATACCAGTCTTCCAATGTTCCGATCTCGGCGGCTGCCCTCTTTTCCTGCACACGCTCCCAATAATGGTCCCCTGCTTAAAAAAAGATTTAACCAAATACCGAATGTATTCGAAAAAAATCAAACCCGAAACCCTGAATACCGAATGTATCCGAAAAATCAAACCCGAAAAATTTACCGAACTGAAAATTTTACCCAAAATGAAGAAACAAAACAAAACTTTTTCTTGTGCACATGTCTGACAAATATTGTTGTAAGTATAGTGGAGAGTATTGTACTGACCTCATATACAAACTATGTCAGGCAGAGAAGTGCCAGGATGTGCACAGAGGAGTGGCAGAGGCCTAAATTCATCAGGCAGAGGTCGCAGCAGACTGGGGGCAAGTGGCAGCAGGAGTGGCATCAAGAGGCCTCAGCTCCCGGTATCAGCCAGCCGTCATGTCTCGACCAGCAACCCATCTGCCATCGTCGATTGGTTAACACGGTCATACAGTTCATCACAAATGAAATCTGACACCCCCAGTCAACAATCGATCAGTTCCTCAGACACAACCCTCAGTTGGCATGGCCCGGGAGCAGTTCCTGTCCTCCCATTGCCTTTGTCCTATGCTCTTCCCTCCCCCACAGAAGTATCTTATGCTGTGGGTTCAGCTTCACTATTTAGTGAGGACGATCTACTAGAGGACAGTCAGCAGCTACTGCCCAGCCAAGAAGGGGAGGAGACATCTGCCGTTTCCTCCGCTAGGATCAGGGTCCTGAAGCAGACAATGTTGAGGAACCTGAGGCGGACATCAGTGACGTGCAGACACAACTCGATGATGATGAAGCCGATCGCACTTGGGAGCCGGGTGCAGAAGGGGCTTCATCATCATCAGGAGAAGAGAGTTGCAGGTTGCTCGTGAGGCAGTAGCTGAGCCAGCAAGGTGGTAACATGGTTGGCAGTTAGAATGGTGGCAAACGTGGAAAGTCTGGAGTCAAATGTGCCCGGGGTTGACCACCTGCTTCGCTGCGGCCTACCTTCTGGGGAGGTGGTGGAACAGAGGTTCCTGGAGTCAGTGACAGTAGCAGTCAAACAGTGCAGACTGTTGGTGGGAAAATCAGCTACTCCGCGGTGTGGCAATTTTTCATCAAGCATCCGGAGGATGTTCACCTGGCCACATGCAAGATGTGTCGGCAGAAGGTGAAGCGTGGCCAGGGTCCCAATGTTGGCACCACAGCCCTGCATCAACATATGCACCATCACCATAAAGCGGCCTGGGAAAACCGTGGCTCCGATGTGGTGGTCCAGCCTGCTGCATCACCCAGTGGCATTCTGCTCCCTCTTTCAGCCAGCCAAGGCTCCACCCCCTCAGCCGAAGGGAGCTGTGTATCATACCCATCTTCTGTCGCTCCAGATGCTCCTGCTCCTCCTACTTCGAGTCTGTCATTCCTCCAGCAATCCATCGGTGAAGCCAAGTCCAAGAGACAATAGTATGCGCCCACTCATCCAACGGCGCAGAAGCTGAATGTGCTCCTGTCCAAGTAGCTGGTGCTGCAGTCCCTCCCTTTTCAAGTGGTGGACTTTGCACCTTTCAGAGAACTGATGGCTTGTGCTGAGCCGAGGTGGAGAGTCCCAAGCCGTCATTTCTTTGGCTTGTGCTGAGCCGAGGTGGAGAGTCCCAAGCCGTTTTGTGGAACAGAAGGTGGCCCAGTCCTTTAGCCTGTTGGTGTACCAAAGAGCACGGCAGTGCCGATTAGTGATGAGCGGCATAGGCCATATTTGAATTCGCGATATTTCGGGAATATTTGCATATTCGTTATATTCCTTTTTTTGCGCATATGCGAAAATATATGCGCATTTTTACGAATATTGAGCCCTCCCTTCTTTAATGGTATAGGGAACTGTGACTAGTGCATTAACTCTGTGATTTTTTACTCATTGGAACTAATAGGCCCATTGTGGTCTATGAGGATCTCAAGCCATGTAAAACAGTATGCTAAGCAGGACTGTCTTGGCTGCACAGTGGATGGGAGACCACCACGTGTTGGTTTGGGACACAGTTTTACAGTGCTGTGGCTTAACTTTACTTTCCTGGAAACGCTGCTGAGTTGCCCATAGCAACCAATGAGATTGCTTCTTTCATTTTTCACAAGGCCTCTGCAAAATGAAAAAAGTGATCTGATTGGTTGCTATGGACAACTCAGAAACTTTTCCTGGAAAAGTTTCTGAGTTGCCCTTAGCAACCAGACTACTTCCTTCATTTTTCAGAGACCTTTTCAAAAATGAAGGAAGCAATCTGATTGGTTGCTATGGGCAATTTCACAACTATTCCTCTACATTGGTTTTTATGAATCTCCCCCATAGAGGGAGATTTATCAAAACCTGTCCAGAGGAAAAGTTTCTGAGTTGCCCATAGCAACCAATCAGATCGCTTCTTTCATTTTTCAGAAGCCTTTTCAAAAATGAAGGAAGCAATCTGATTGGTTACTATGGGCAACTGCACAACTGTTCCTCTAAACTTGTTTTCCACATATGCGCATATTCGCGAATATTGAGTCCTCCCTTCTTTAATGGTATAGGGAACTGTGACTGGTGCATTAACTCTGATTTTTTGCCCATTGAAACCAAAAGGCCCATCGTGGTCTATGGGGATCTTACACCATGTAAAGCAGTAAGATAAGCAGGACTGTCTCGACAGTAAAATGGAAGGGAGACCACCACGGTTTCAAGTCCCTGGGTGGGACAGAGTGTTACAGTACTATGTTTTAACTTTACTATCCTGGAAAAGCAGCTGAGTTGCCTATAGCAACCAATCAGATCGCTTCTTTCATTTTTCACAAGGCCTCTGCAAAATGAAAGAAGCGATCTGATTGGTTGCTATGGGCAACTCAGAAACTTTTCTTCTGGACAGGTTTTGATAAATCTCCCTCTATGGGGGATATTCATCAAAACCAGTGTAGAGAAAGAGTTGTGCAGTTGCCCATAGCAACCAGTCAGATTGCTTCTTTCATTTTTGAAAATGCCTTTGAAAAATGAAGGAAGCAATCTGGTTGCTATGGGCAACTCAGAAACTTTTCCAGGAAAAGTTTCTGAGTTGCCCATAGCAACCAATCAGATCGCTTCTTTCATTTTGCAGAGGCCTTGTGAAAAATGAAAGAAGCCATCTGATTGGTTGCTATGGGCAACTAAGCAGCTTTTCCAAGAAAGTAAAGTTAAACCACAACACTGTAAAACTCTGTCCCACCCCCTTGAACCCATGGGGTCTCCCATCCACTGTGCTGCCAAGATGGTCCTGCTTAGCTGACTGTTTTACATGCCATGAGATCCCCATAGACCACAATGGGCCTATTGATTTCAATGGGCAAATAATCACAGAGTTAATGCACTATTCATAGTTCCCTATACCCAGGGGCGGACACAGACAGCAGAGGGCCCCGGTGCAAAGAATGTGCCTGGGCCCCCCCCCCCAGCACTGTGCCCCCTCATGTACCTAAACCCCACCGGAGGGCCTCCACTTACCCCGCACGTGTAGTGTCGCCACTTGCCTTGTCCACCACAGGTGGATGGAACGACTCCTGAGGTGGGCTCCGGGTGGCCCCTGTCCCTCTCAGTGTGCGGCCCAGTGAGTACTCCCCCAGGTCAGCCTGACCCGTATCTAGCTGGGAGGCAGAGGGCAGTGCTCCCCTTTACATTCGCACCCCTGGACTTAGCACGACACCCCTTGGCAACCCCTGGTTCCTTGGCTTCTTATCCTTAGTGATAGAAGTGACTTACAGGCAGGGCCAGACTGGGACCAAAAATAGGCTCAGGCATTTTAAAATAAACAGTCCATCTTTATGGTGGGGGTCTGACTCATGGGACCCCCACCAATCACCTTGGTTCAAGTGGCTCCCGAGATGTTGGAAAGCTGCAACTCCCATCATGTCTGAAGTGACTACAGCTGATGGGACAGTCAGGAGACTACACAATGATATCAGTGACTACAGCTCTGATGGTACAGTTAGGAAAATACACAATGATATCACTGACCTGAGTGACGTCTTCTCTGTTGTCTTTACTTTTCTTCTTCATCTGGTCCAGACACCAGGATTTCTTCCATCTTCTCTGCAGAGTCTGACACCTGGACATCATTGGTTCCTTAATTTGTCAGTAGATCCTCATCCTCTGTATGATGACAATAATCATTATAACCTTGCCAAATACTGTACCCCCTGAATATAATACTGCCAACCACTGTACCCCCGGAATACTGCCAACCACTGTACCCCTGAATATAATACTGCCAACCACTGTACACCCGAATATAGTACTGCCAAATACTGTACCCCTGAATATAATACTGCCAACCACTGTACCCCCGAATATAATACTGCCAACCACTGTACCCCTGAATATAATACTGCCAACCACTGTACCCCTGAATATAATACTGCCAACCACTGTACCCCCGGAATACTGCCAACCACTGTACCCCCGAATATAATACTGCCAACCACTGTACCCCCGAATATAATACTGCCAAATACTGTACCCCTGAATATAATACTGCCAACCACTGTACACCACTGAATCACCCCATACACCCCACGCACTCCATCCTCAGTCTCCTCATCACCCCATACACCCCACACACCCCATCCTCAGTCTCCTCATCTCCCCCATACACCCCACACACTCCATCCTCAGTCTCCTTATTTCCCCCATACACCCCACACAACCCATCCCCAGTCTCCTCATCTCCCCCATACACCCCACACACCCCATCCTCAGTCTCCTCATCTCCCCCATACACCCCACACACTCCATCCTCAGTCTCCTTATTTCCCCCATACACCCCACACAACCCATCCCCAGTCTCCTCATCACCCCATACACCCCACGCAACACATCCACAGTCTCCTTATCTCCCCCATACACCCCACACACCCCATCCTCAGTCTCCTCATCACCCCATACACCCCACACACCCCATCCTCAGTCTCCTCATCTCCCCCATACACCCCACACACTCCATCCTCAGTCTCCTTATCTCCCCCATACACCCCACACAACCCATCCTCAGTCTCCTCATCACCCTATACACCCCACGCAACCCATCCTCAGTCTCCTCATCTCCCCCATACACCCCACACACCCCATCCTCAGTCTCCTCATCTCCCCCATACACCCCACACACCCCATCCTCAGTCTCCTTATCTCCCCCATACACCCCACACAACCCATCCTCAGTCTCCTCATCACCCCATACACCCAACGCAACACATCCTCAGTCTCCTTATCTCCCCCATACACCCCACACAACCCATCCTCAGTCTAATCATCACCCCCATACACCCCACGCACCCCATCCTCAGTCTCCTCATCACCCCATACACCCCACGCAACACATCCTCAGTCTCCTTATCTCCCCCATACACCCCACACAACCCATTCTAAGTCTAATCATCACCCCACGCACCCCATCCTCTTTCTCATCACCCCATACACCCCACACAACCCATCCTCGGTCTCCTCATCACCCCCACATACCCCATCCTCAGTCTCCTCATCACCCCATACATCCCACGGGCCCCATCCTCAGTCTCATCACCCCCATACACCCCACACAACCCATCCTCGGTCTCCTCATCACCCCATACACCCCATGCACTCCATCCTCAGTCTCCTCATCACCCCATACACCCCACGCACCCCATCTTCAGTCTCATCACCCCATACACCCCACACAACCCATCCTCGGTCTCCTCATCACCCCATACACCCCATGCACTCCATCCTCAGTCTCCTCATCACCCCATGCACCCCATCCTCAGTCTCCTCATCACCCCATACACCCCATGCACTCCATCTTCAGTCTCCTCATCACCCCATGCACTCCATCTTCAGTCTCCTCATCATCCTATGCACTCCATCCTCAGTCTCCTCATCACCCCATACACCCCATGCACCCCATCCTCAGTCTCCTCATCACCCCATACATCCCATGCACTCCATCTTCAGTCTCCTCATCACCCCATGCACTCCATCCTCAGTCTCCTCATCACCGCATACACCCCATGCACTCCATCCTCAGTCTCCTCATCACCTCATGCACTCCATCCTCAGTCTCCTCATCACCGCATACACCCCATGCACTCCATCATCAGTCTCCTCATCACCCTATGCACTCCATCCTCAGTCTCCTCATCACCGCATACACCCCATGCACTCCATCCTCAGTCTCCTCATCACCCTATGCACTCCATCCTCAGTCTCCTCATCACCGCATACACCCCATGCACTCCATCTTCAGTCTCCTCATCACCCCATGCACTCCATCTTCAGTCTCCTCATCACCCCATGCACTCCATCCTCAGTCTCCTCATCACCCCATGCACTCCATCCTCAGTCTCCTCATCACCGCATACACCCCATGCACTCCATCCTCAGTCTCCTCATCACCCCCATACACCCCATGCACCCCATCCTCAGTCTCCTCATCACCCCATACACCCCATGCACCCCATCCTCAGTCTCCTCATCACCCCATACATCCCATGCACTCCATCCTCATCAACCCCATACACCCCACGCACTCCATCCTCAGTCTCCTCATTACCCCATGCACTCCATCCTCAGTCTCCTCATCACCCCATATACCCCATGCACTCCATCCTCAGTCTCCTCATCACCCCATATACCCCATGCACTCCATCATCAGTCTCCTCATCACCCTATGCACTCCATCCTCAGTCTCCTCATCACCGCATACACCCCATGCACTCCATCATCAGTCTCCTCATCACCCTATGCACTCCATCCTCAGTCTCCTCATCACCGCATACACCCCATGCACTCCATCCTCAGTCTCCTCATCACCCCATATACCCCATGCACTCCATCCTCAGTCTCCTCATCACCCCCATACACCCCATGCACTCCATCCTCAGTCTCCTCATCACCCCATATACCCCATGCACTCCATCCTCAGTCTCCTCATCACCGCATACACCCCATGCACTCCATCCTCAGTCTCCTCATCACCCCATACACCCCATGCACTCCATCCTCAGTCTCCTCATCACCCCATATACCCCATGCACTCCATCCTCAGTCTCCTCATCATCCCATACACCCCATGCACTCCATCCTCAGTCTCCTCATCACCCCATATACACCATGCACTCCATCCTCAGTCTCCTCATCACCGCATACACCCCAAGCACTCCATCATCAGTCTCCTCATCACCCTATGCACTCCATCCTCAGTCTCCTCATCACCGCATACACCCCATGCACTCCATCCTCAGTCTCCTCATCACCCCATATACCCCATGCACTCCATCCTCAGTCTCCTCATCACCCCCATACACCCCATGCACTCCATCCTCGATCTCCTCATCACCCCATACACTCCACGCAACACATCCTCAGTCTCCTCATCACCCCCATACACCCCATGCACTCCATCCTCATCACCCCCATACACCCCATGCACTCCATCCTCAGTCTCCTCATCACCCCATATACCTTAAGCACCTCATCAGTATTACACAGCTGACACCCCCCCAGTCCTTCTCATCAACATTAAACCCCCTAATCACTACACCCCTGACCCCCCTTCTGGTCCTCCGTATCAACACTACGCTCTCCCAGACGCCCAATCCTCCTTATCATTACACCACCAACCTCTTCAACACCCCTCCTGTCCTCTTCATCATCATTACAACCCCCTCCCACACCGCCCTGCACCCGATCGTCGCTCTCCTCACCTTATCTGCTCAGGGATGCGGCCGTGTGAGGCAGGAGGGTTTGCTGCTCCTGTCGCTTCTGCTGGGGTCAGAGGCCATGACACGTGACATCAGAGGCTTGGAACAGACGTGCGTGCCTGGCCTGCCCCTGGCCTATCCTCTCGCCTGGCCGGTTAAAAGGTAAATTACTGCTGTCAGTGGCAGGTCCGGGACCTGGTGCTGCAGCATATAGTATGAAGTACTGGCAGGGGGCCCTACAGGGGCCCAGACTGTGAGGCCCAGGCTGTAACCTGGGCTACTAGGGGGGCCCCCTAACACGCTGGGCCCCTGTGCAGCCGAACCGGCTGAACAAGTGATATGTCCGCCCCTGCCTATACCATTAAATAAGGGAGGGCTCAATATTCGCGAATATGCGCATATATTTTCGCATAAAATTTCGCATATGCAAAAAAACCCCGAATATTCGTAATTACGAATATATAGTGCTAGATTAGTCATATTCGTGAATTTGCGATTAAAATTCGAATTGCGAATATTCGCGAGCAACACTAGTGCCGATGTATGGAACTGTAAATACGGTCAGGGACAATACATGTCCTTTACGGCCCACTGGGTGAATGTGGTTCCTGCACAGCCACAACAGCAACTTGGACAGGTAACGCTGCTTCCGCCTCCACACTCTCAGGCCGTTGGTCCTGTGACAGTGTTCAACTCCGCCTTTTCATCCTCCACCTTGTCCTCAGCTTCCACTGCCCAGACAAGTCTCAGTGGCCCTTCAGCATACCATGTGTGCAGGGCATGGCGTTGTCACGCTGTTCGTCACATGGTTTGCCTTGGTGAACGGAGTCACACAGGGGAGGAACTGCAAAAAGACATTCATCAAGAAATCGAATCATGGCTTACTCCACGAAAACTGGAAATGGAAACCATGGTGACCGACAATAGGAAGAACATCTAGTCTGCGTTGTGACAAGGAAGCCTGAGACATGTGCCCTGCATTGCACACATGTTCAATCTGGTTGTCAAGCGGTTCCTAAAGTGTACCCCCAGTGTTCCCAAGACATCCTAACAATGGGAAGAAAAACTTTGCATGCACTTGAGCCACTTGTACACCGCAAAGCACACCATCCTTGAGTTGAAGCATCAGAACGGTATCCCCCAACATAGACTGATTTGTGACGTTTCCACATGTTGGAATTCCACCCTCCATATATTGGACTGACTATACGAGAGAAAAGCCATCACTGATTTCTTGATGATCCAAGCGGATAGGGGGACTACCCTGTGTAACTTCAATGTGAACCAGTGGCAGCTCATACGTGACACCTGCCATTTGCTCAGGCCCTTTGAGGAAGCCACCTTATTCGACAGGAATACGGGATGAATGACATCATTCCACTGCTTCATTCCCTTCAACACGTGTTGGGAACGATGGCTGCTTAGGGCACTGGAGACGTGGCACCTACATCTCTGGGCCACGTGAGCCCTGTGGGGGCTGAACTAGAGGAGAAGGGGAGGGGCACAGTGAAGCACAGTTTAGGTTTCGCGAGATGGGTGGTTTTTCTAGTCATCTGACAGGAGAGGAGAAGCAGGAGCAGCCAGAGGAGCTAGAGGGTTATGAGGAAGGCTACACAGAGGACCCAGACACACCGTGGCAGTATGCAGTGGAGATGGAGGCAGGGGGGGAGATTTATCAAAGCTGTTTATGTCCCGCATCAATATAGACCAAACTACAGAGCATTAGGCTGGTCTATTGTGCGCCAAATTTATCAAAAGTATCAAGGCTCTTGATAAATTCTGCGCACGGACTTCGGGATCTATGCTTTAGACTGTATTTAAACCTGCTTTAGCATGGTCTGAAATTTCAGTGTACTTTCAGCTGATGCGACTTGTCACCAAAAAGTAACCTTTGATAAATTCAGCACCAATGCATTTTTCTGTCTAAAATAGACTAGAATGCATAAAGTTCTAAAAATCCTCTAAAGCAAAAGTCGCGAAAAAGTCGCACATATTTAGAGTGCGACTTTCTGTGCAACAATTTTAGACAGGAAAAAACAGACTAAATCCTTTCATAAATCTCCCCCAGGGAGTTTCTCCAAGTCACTTGCACAAATGGCACAATGCATGCTCACTTGCTTATGTAGTGACCGCCAAATTTTCACCATTCGGCAGCGGGATGACTTCTGGCTCTCAACCTTACATAAAATAGGAGCCTTTTTGCATCCACTGAGAGGGAGGACAAACTGACCTACTACAGAGACATCCTACGTAGTTAGTTGGCCAATGCCTATCGGCGCCATCATTCATCTTCTTGTAGGTCTGACTCGGGGGCCCTCTGTGCTCACGTTCCACTTCTGTGGCTGCTGGGGAGCGGAGGGTTGGCAGGAGCAGTACCAGCTCCATTAGTAGCTGCCTGAGTCTACAGACGCTAATGAGTAGCTTTCTTCACCCGCATAGTGAAGCAACTCATCAGCAGCAGGTAGACCTTGAGAAGAACATGAACCAGCAGGTAGTGGCATACCTTGACATGGCCATGCCAACACACCTTGAAGATCTGCTGGACTTCTTGGCAGTCAAACTTTTTTTGTGGCCGCAACTAGGAGAGTTTGCCCTGGAAAAGCTGTCCTGCCCGGCTAGTAGTGTTGCATCAAAGCGGGTGTTTAGTGCGGCGGGAGCCATAGTAAACCCAAGGAGAACTCGTCTGTTCCCGAAAAATGTGGAGGGAATGACCTTTGTGAAAATGAATCAGGCATGGATCAGCCAGGATTTCCACCACCAATGTCTGATGCATCAGAGTAGATTGACCACGGTGCCACACCAAGACTTCACAAATATGGATAGTGCCAAACAGATTTAGGGCACAGCTCCCCAGTTACAGACATTCCTCTGCATCAGACCACAAGTAAGTATTGAGGATATGCATTACGTACAACTTAACTTTTAACCCCTTAAGGACTCAGGGTTTTTCCATTTTTGCACTTTCGTTTTTTAACTTCTTACCTTTTTAAAACACATAACGCTTTCAATTTTGTACCTAAAAGTCCATATTATGGCTTATGTTTTGCACCACCAATTCTACATTGCAGTGACTTTAGTTATTTTACCAAAAAATCTACGGCGAAACGGGAAAAAAAAAATCATTGTGCGACAAAATTGAAGAAAAAATGCCATTTTGTCAATTTTGGGGGCTCCCGTTTCTACACAGTGCATTTTATGGTAAAAATGACCCTTTTTTTTTATTCTGTAGGTTTATACGATTAAAATGATACCCTACTTATATAGGTTTGATTTTGTCGTACTTCTGGAAAAAATCATAACTACATGCAGGAAAATGTATACGTTTAAAATTTTCTTATTTTTCTGCGTACGGGGCTGTAACAGGGCAAATTTTTGGGCGGCGTGATCTGAAGTTTTTAGCGGTACCATTTTTTGTATTGATCAGACTTTTTGATTGCTTTTTTTTCATTTTGTCATGATTTAAAAAGTTACAAAAAAATACGCTATTTTGGACGTTGGAATTTTTTTGCGCGTACACCATTGACCGTGGGGTTTAATTAACAATATATTTTTTATAGTTCGGACATTTCTGCACGCAGCGATACCACATATGTTTATTTTTATTTACACAGTTTTTTTTTTTAATGGGAAAAGGGGGGTGATTCTTACTTTTATTAGGGAAGGGGTTAAATGATCTTTATTAACATTTTTTTCACACATTTTTTTTGCCCGCTCTAGTGACTATAACACTGAACACACTGATCTTCTATACAGATCACTGCCTTGTATCAACATGGCAATGATCAGTGTTATCGGCGGTCGATTGCTTAAGCCTGGATTTCATGCTTGGAGCAATCAATCGGCAATCGGACGCGCCGGAGGCAGCTAACAGACCCTCCGCTTGCGTTCTAGCTGATCAGGGCTTTGCGGCAGACGCGGCAATCAACTTTGAACGCCGCATCTAAAGGGTTAATTGCGCTCAGCACAATGATCAGTGCCGCATGCTATTAGCCCAAGCTTTCATTAGCTGCCGGGACCGACCAACAATGACCAGACCACGGCGTGACCCTGCGTTATAGACCGGGACCAGTTGCAGGGCGTACAGGTACGCCATGCGTCCATAAGAGGTTAATAATACTCTTAGGATAAAAATTAAATATAGGTACCCAAAATTTATTTGAAAATCAAACAAAAGTAAAGGTGTGCATAAAACACCATGTGCCACCTACACCACCAAGTATTGATGTGATGCAAAGACCACTAAAAGGTGGAAGGGAACAACGTATGGTTCATTATAACAGGTGGGGGTACAAACTTCCCTTGTATACCCTACTCTCGCCCTATTAGATTCTTGGCAAGTGTTATTCGCCCTAAAAAGGGCGTCCCCACACAGGAACCTCTCCCTATTTCCCCCTACAAACACTGCCATTTCACAGGTTTTTTAGGTTGAAATAGGGAGAGGTTCCTGTGTGGGGCTGCCTTTTTTTAGGGTGAGTAACACTTGCCAAGAAGGGAATTAATAGAGCAAGAGTAGGGCCTTACAGGGGAAGTTTTTACCCCCACCTGCTACAATGAACAATAAGTTGTTCCCTTCCTCCTTTTCGAGGAAAGTGTTATTCGTCTTAAAAAGGGCGGCCCCACACAGGAACTAATCCCGATTTCCACCTAACCCTGGGAAATGGCAATGTTTGTAGGTGTTGAGTGGGTGTGGCCTTGACATCACGAGCGGGCATGGCCATGTTGTCAAGAGCCTCCGCTTCGCATCACAAGGGATCCGGCATGGAGCAAAGCTCGCTCCGTGCACCGGATGTCTGGGGATGCCACAGCCAAGATCACGGTGGTCCCCAGCAGCGGGACGCCAGTGATCAGACATCTTATCCACTATCCTTTAGATAGGGGATAAGATGTCTCGGGACGGAGTACCCCTTTAATTACAGAAGACTAAAGGCAATAGTAGTATAGTTCCCCCATATAACTAATTGTGAAAAAATAGGTCCTAAAAAATCCTGGAAAAATAGTTTCAGTCATTATTAATAGGGTCTTCATGTGGAGTCTGCAATGTTCATAATGTCAATTCAATCGCTCTCTTCATCACAAGCAGCAAAGAACAGTCCAGGCTTCAAACGCTCTTATCCGCCATGATCTGCTCCGCTTGGCTTCTCAGACGCTTCAGTATCCTTTGATGCTCGGCTATGACAGTCACCGCGCCAGTACCTCACATTTAATTCAGGTTCATTTCCAAAAAGCGTTAATCTCTTTCTCCAATAACCCTTTTTCTGACAAAACACAAAGGGGTAATAAAAAAGAAATATATAAAAATATAATAAAATAAGAAGTTTTCAGCTTACCCTTGGAGGAAATTGTTGATGATAAAAATGATTTGATTAAAGAAGAATGTACGGGCCTTCTCTTTTACACTGTCAATCATAGCAGCAGCCGATGGAAAGGCTTGTGATTTATTTACCTCCTTTGTAGCGGGCGCGGGGCTCAGACTATATGTAATTTCTAGGGATGAGCGAATTGAATCTGACGAATCCGAATTTGTTACGAATTTGAGGAAAAATGCAATTCGCAACAAATGCAAATATCTAAAATGGTGGATCTAAAATGGTGGATCTACATGTCAGTACATTGGGCAAGGAACGCTGGGAAGGCGGGAAGGCAGGTAGGAAGGATGATTCTTAATCACAAGCAGCATGCAGCCTATCAGCAGCCAGCCACCCCTGTGATGTCACAGCCCTATATAATCGGCAGCCATCTTGCAGCCAGTCCCTTCAGCCTTTTATTGCAGAGAGAGACAGACAGACAGCATTGTGTGTTGCACAGAAAAGCATTTTTCCAGCAGCGATTCACCTCCCAGTCACATCAGCGTTCTATTGCAGAGAGAGAGGGACAGAGAGCAGTGTGTGTTGCACAGAAAACCTTTTTTACAGCAGCGATTTACCTCAAGCCCAAATCCAGCCTAGAAGCACTGATAGGGAAGAAAGTGAGATTGAGAGAAAAAGTGCAATTTTGGGTGTAGTACACAGCGACTGTGTGTTGCAGCACTGGTGTGTACAACAACTGAAAAGCTAATAGTAGCCAGCCAGTTAGGGTGAGCAGAGCACTAAAAGCATATTGTCCTCTATTAAGTGTATCCTGTGCGTACATCTAAGTGGTGTACCATTTTGTTCCTGTTAAAGTCTTAAGGGCCAAGATACTGTGAAAGGCCAGCCAAAAGTACACACCTGCTGGCGTTGTAGACAAATACTGTTTTAAGCGTACTGGAGCACATTGTCCTCCCCTCATAAGTGCATACCACATACCTACATCTAAGTGGTGTACCATTTTGCTCCTGTTAAAGTCGTAGAGGCCTAGATACTGAGAAAGGCCAGCCTTTCACAGTATACACCTGCTGGTGTTGGAGACAAATACAGTTTTAAGCATAGTGCAGCGTATTGTACTCCCCTAATATACGCACTAAGTATGTCAGTATGTACACACCTGCTGGTGTTGTAGACAAGTACTGTTTTAAGCGTAGTGAACAGTATTATATTCCCCTCATGCACGCACTAAGTATGTCAGGCAGAGAAGTGCCAGGATGTGTACAGAGGAGTGGCAGAGGCCAAAATTCATCAGGCAGAGGTCGCAGTAGACTAGGGGCGAGTGGCAGCAGGAGTCGCAGGGAGAGGCCTGAGCTCCCGGTATCAGCTAGCAGTCGTGCCTCGATCAGCAACCCATCTGCCATCATCGATTGGTTAACAAGGTCATCCACTTCATCACAAGTGACATCTGACACCCCCAGTCAACAGTCAGTTGGTTCCTCAGAAACGACCGTATGTTTGCCTGGCCCGGGAGCAGTCCCTGTCCTCCCATTGCCTCTGTCCTATGCTGTTCCCTCCCCCACAGAAGTATCTTATGCTGTGGGTTCAGCTCCACTAATTAGTGAGGACGATCTACAAGAGGACAGTCAACAGCTACTGCCCAGCCAAGAAGGGGAGGAGACATGCGCCGCTTCCTCCGCTAGGTGGGCAAGTAGTGATGAGGAGAGTGGCGTGGGAGGTGGTGTTGTGAGCATTCAGGCTCCTGAAGCAGACACTTTTGAGGAACCTGAGGAGGACATCAGTAACGTGCAAACACAATTCGATGATGATGAAGCTGATTGCACTTGGGAGCTGGGTGCAGAAGGGGCTTCATCATCATCAGGAGAAGAGGGTTGCAGGTTGCCCGTGAGACAGCAGCTGAGCCAGCAAGGTGGTAGCATGGTTGGCAGTCAGCACGGTAGCAAAAGTGGGAAGTCTGGAGCCAAACGTGCCCGGGGTAGACCACCGGCTATGCAGCAGCCTACCTTCCCGAGAAGTAGTGGAAAAGGGGTTCCTGGAGTCAACGGCAGTAGCAGTCAATTAGTGCACCCTGTTGGTGGGAAAATCAGCTACTCAGCGGTGTGGCAGTTTTTCATCAAGCATCAAGAGGATGTTAACCTGGCCACATGCAAGATGTGTCAGCAGAAGGTGAAACGCGGCCAGGGTCACAATGTTGGCACCACGGCCCTGCGTCAACATATGCATCATCACCATAAAGCGGCCTGGGAGAACCATAGCTGCGATGTGGTGGTCCAGCATGCTGCATAACCCTGAGGGACGCCGCTTCCTGTTTCAGCCAGTCAAAGTTCCACCACCTCAGCCGAAGGGAGCTGTGCGTCATACCCATTTTCTGTCGCTCCAGATGCTCATGCTGTCATGTCTGTCTTGGTCTGTGTTCACACACAGCTATTGGATTTGGTTGTGTTTTAACAGTTTTATGTTTCCCAGTCAGGGAATAGTTAAAGCCTTTTGCTTTCTATCCAATAGCTTTTAGGGTGTGTCTACATAAGGTGTGCTCTGTCCAGCTTCAGTGCTGGTGATTACATTTACATATTGACATCCTGATATGCTGCTATGGAGCTCTTGGTGAAACACTCCTTGTTTGAGCTTTTAATCTACTATCTCAGTTTTAGCATGCACCTTGCATTTATCTTTGATATGTTCTGGGCTTTTTCCCATGGTTAGATAGCATGCTCATAGTAATCATTTTAATCTGTGTTAGTATAGTCGGTTTTAGGATTTGTATATCCTTTCTGCTATGTATCTGTTTCCCCTGTGTTTTCTCTGGTATCCGTTTTCTGTGTTTCTGGAACTAGTTATCCCTATTACCTTCCCATGGGGACTCAGAGGGTATTGCTATTCCTGCCCTACTCTGAGGGATTGCGATTATTTCTGTCTTGTGTTCAGTGTGAACAGTGTTCTATAATTATATCCTGTTGTATCTGTTTTTTGAGTTGTAACTAGGCATCCCTGTTACCTATCCATGGGGACTTTTTGTCTACTGGAGGTTCTGGGGGATTATGCTATATTCCTGTCTGTTCCTGGAGTCTAATCTTTAGACTCTAGAGTTTAGACTCATCCGTTTTCCTGTCTGGTGTTTTGAACTCTATATGTTTATCAGTTCTTTATTCTGATCTTTGGAGTTTTTGTACATGCACTGATCATAGAGTACATGATCACTTAGCTAGTGTTTTCCTCTGTGCTTTACCATTGATCTATAGTATCCTCTGAACTTTATACTATAGAGTTCTATGTTACTGTTTGTTTCTGGCTTGTGACCGACTATTTATTTGCATGTGTTTTTAAGTCCCCTGCACTTTAGCCCAGGGAGAGCCCAGCGCCCAGTTGTAGATCCACCGTTTAGGGTGGATGGGCAAGTACGCAGGAAGAGCGGTTTTAGGGTCAGTTTAGGGCTCACTCTCCCTGTCCCCTGGTTAGTCCCTGATACCTGCTCTTCCTACTTTGAGTCAGTCATTCTGCCAGCAATCTATCGGTGAAGCCATGTCAAAGAGACAACAGTATACGCTCACTCATCCAACGGCACAGAAGCTGAATGTGCTCCTGTCCAAGTTGCTGGTGTTGCAGTCCCTCCCTTTTCAAGTTGTGGACTCTGCACCTTTCAGAGAACTGATGGTTTGTGCTGAGCCGAGGGGGAGAGTCCCAAGCCATCATTTCTTTGCGAAGAAGGCAGTACCAGCCCTGCACAATTTTGTGGAAAAGAAGGTGGGCGAGTCCCTGAGCCTGTCGGTGTGTACCAAAGTACACGGCAGCGCTGCATGTGAAGCTGTAACTACGATCAGGCCCACTGGGTGAATGTGGTTCCTGCACAGCCACAAAAGCAACTTGGACAGTCCACGCTGCTTCCGCCTCCACGCTCTCAGGCCATTGGTCCTGAGACGGTGTGCGACTCCACCTCCTCATCCTCCACCGTGTCCTCAGCCCCCACTGCACGGATAAGTGTCAGTGCCCCTTCAGCATACCATGTGTGTAGGGCACGGCGGTGTCAAGCTGTTCTTCACATGGTTTGCATTGACGAACGGAGTCACACAGGGGAGGAACTGCTAAACGTCATTCATCAAGAACCATGGCTCACTCCACAAAGACTGGAAATGGGAACCATGGTGACCGACAACGGGAAGAACATCTTGTCTGCGCTGCAAGAAGGAAGCCTGAGACATGCGCCCTGCATGACATACATGTTGAATCTGGTTGTCAAAAGTGTTCCCCCCATTTGCAAGACATCCTAACAATGGGAAAAAAAACTTTGCATGCACAATAGCTGGTCAGGGCACTGGAGATATGATGTGATATATAGACCACCTGGACAAATTAAAGAATTAGATAATCTACTAGTTTTAAAAAAAATAGCTAAAATGAAAGGAGAAGTTATCATTATGGGAGACTTCAATCTTCCGAATAAAAACTGGAAGACCAAAATAGCTAGTTCTGCCAGGAGTACAGATATTCAAAATTCCCTACTGGGATTATCTCTACAACAAGTGGTTGAGGAGCTGCCAACCCGGAGGGAGGCCATTTTGGATTTGGTATTCACAAATGGGGATTTGGTATATGATGTTATCGTAGGCGAAAGCTTGGGATTTAGTGATCACCAATCAGTGTGGTTTAATATAAGAACAGTAAAGGCAGTCACACCACACAAAAACACAAGTTTTAGATTTTAGAAAAACAGACTTTTCAAAAATGAGATTAGTAATAAATTAGTCCCTATCAGACTGGAACAGATTACACGGAGTCCAGGAGAAATGGGACTACTTAAAAGACACATTATTGAAAGCAACAGAAAATTGCATTAGACTTGTCAGTAAAAGCAGAAAAAGTAAGATACCACTGTGGTACTCAGCAGAAGTGGCCAAAATCATAAAAAACTAAAAGCTAGCATTTACTAATTATAAAACAACCCAGAGGAATGAATAAAGGGAAATCTACAAGACTAGGCAGAAAGAGGCCAAGCAAGTTATAAGAACTTCTAAAGCTCAGGCAGAAGAAAAACTATATCTCAGTCTGTGAAAAAAGGGGATAAGATATTCTTCAGATACATAAATGAAAAAGGAAATTAAAACAAGGAGTAACTAAAGTAAAAACAAGGAAGGTAGGTGTGTAGAAGAGAACAAAGGGCTAGCCGACTGCCTTAACCCCTTAACGATGCAGGACGTATATTTACGTCCTGCGCCGGCTCCCGCGATATGAAGCGGGATCGCGCGGCGATCCTGCATCATATTGCGTCAGTCCCGGCGCTCATCAACGGCCGGGACCTGCGGCTAATACCACACATCGCCGATCGTGGCGATGTGCGATATTAACCCTTTAGAAGCGGCGGTCAAAGCTGACCGCCGCTTCTAAAGTGAAAGTGAAAGTGACCCGGCTGCTCAGTCGGGCTGTTCGGGACTGCCGCGGTGAAATCGCGGCATCCCGAATAGCTGACCGGACACCGGGAGGGCCCTTATCTGCCTCCTCGGTGATCAGGATGAGAGATCAGTGTGTGCAGTGTTATAGGTCCCTATGGGACCTATAATACTGCAAAAAAAAAGTAAAAAAAAAAGTGTTAATAAAGGTCATTTAACTCCTTCCCTAATAAAAGTTTGAATCACCCCCCTTTTCCCATAAAAAAATAAAACAGTGTAAAAAATTACAAAATAAACATATGTGGTATCGCCGCATGCGTAAATGTCCGAACTATAAAAATATATCATTAATTAAACCGCACGGTCAATGGCGTACGCGCAAAAAAAATTCCAAAGTCCAAAAAAGCGTATTTTGGTAATTTTTTATACCATTAAAAAATGAATAAAAAGTGATCAAAAAGTCCGATCAAAACAAAAATCATACCGATAAAAACTTCAGATCACGGCGCAAAAAATTTGTCCGCCCTGTACGTGGAAAAATAAAAAAGTTATAGGGGTCAGAATGACATTTTTAAACGTATACATTTTCCTGCATGTAGTTATGATTTTTTCCAGAAGTGCGACAAAATCAAACCTATATAAATAGGGTATCATTTTAACCGTATGGACCTACAGAATAATAATAAGGCGTAATTTTTACCGAAATATGCACTGCGTAGAAACGGAAGTCCCCAAAAGTTACAAAATGGCGTTTTTTTTTTTCGATTTTGTCGCACAATGATTTTTTTTTCGTTTTGCCGTGCATTTTTGGGTAAAGTTACTAATTTCACTGCAAAGTAGAATTGGCGATGCAAAAAAATAAGCCATAATATGGATTTTTAGGTGGAAAATTGAAAGGGTTATGATTTTTAAAAGGTAAGGAGGAAAAAACGAAAGTGCAAAAACGGAAAAACTCTGAGTCCTTAAGGGGTTAATGAATACTTCTGTTCAGTTGTTACAGAAGAAAAAGAAGGAAAAGGACCTCAATTAGGGAGGAAGACTAATGAATCGTTTGATGCATGTGTTTTTACAGAGAAAGAGGTTCTACATTTGCTGTCTAAAGTTAAGACAAATAAGTCACAGGGGCCTGTTGAGATACACCCAAAATTATTAAAAGAGCTTAGTGGTGAGCTAGTAAAACCATTAACAGATTTATTTAACCAATCACTGGTAACAGGAGTCGTCCCGGAAGATTGGAAATTGCAAATGTCGTGCCCATTCACAAGAAAGGTAGTAGGGAGAAATCAAGCAACTATAGGCCAGTAAGCCTGACATCAATAGTGGTGAAATTAATGGAAACCCTACTAAAGGATAGGATTGTGGAACATCTAAAATATCATGGATTACAAGATGAAAAATAACATGGGTTTACTTCAGGGAGATCATGTCAAACAAATATTATTTATTTTTTGACTGGGTGACTAAAATAATAGATGGTGGAGGGGCAATAGACATTGCATAACTAGATTTTAGTAAGGCTTTTGACACTGTCACACATAGAAGACTTATCAATAAACTGCAGTCATTGAGCGTGGACTCCCATATTGTTAAGTGGATTAGGCAGTGGCTGAGTGACAGACAACAGAGGGTTGTAGTCAAAGGAGAATATTCAGAGCAAGGTCTTGTTACCAGTGGGGACCTCAGGGATCTGTACTGGGACCAATTTTGTTTAATATCTTCATTAGTGGTCTCGATGGCAAGGTATGTCTTTCTAGTGGTCTCGATGGTAAGGTATGTCTCGATGGTAAGGTATGTCTTTTTGCTGATGACACAAAGATATGTAACAGGGTTGATGTTCTTGGAGGGATCTGCCAAATGGAAAAGGATTTAGGCAAACTAGAAGAATGGTAAGAACTCTGGCAACTGACATTTAATGTAGATAAGTGCCAGATAATGCACCTGAGGTGTAGAAACCCTCAGGCAGAATATACTGTAGAATATTTAACACACTCCTGACCTCAGTATCTGAGGAAAGGGATTTAGGAGTAATTCTTTCAGAAGACTTAAAGGTAGGAAGACAATGTAATAGAGCAGCGGGAAACGCTTGCAGAATGCTTGGATGTATAGGGAGAGGTATTAGCAGTAGAAAGAGAGAAGTGCTCATGCCGCTGTACAGAACACTGGTGAGACCTCACTTGAAGTGTTGTGCACAGTACTGGAGGCCGTATCTCCAGAAGGATATAGATACTCTAGAGAGAGTTCAGAGAAGATACTAAACTAATACATGGATTGCAGGATAAAACTTACCAGGAAAGGTTAAAGGACCTTAACATGTATAGAAGAAAGAAGAGACAGAGGGGATATGATGGAGACTTTTATATACATACAGGGAATCAACACGGTAAAGTAGGAGAGGAGATTTAAAAGAAGAAAAACTACTACAAGAGAACATTGCTTTATATTAGAGGGGCAAAGGTTTCTGCAGTTATATCAGGAAGTTTTACTTTACTGAGAGAGTAGTGGATGCATGGAATAGCCTTCCTGCAGAAGTGGTCGCTGCAAATACAGTGAAGGAGTTTAAGCATGCATGGGATAAGCATAAGGCTATCCTTCATATAAGATAGGGCCCAGGACTATTGATAGGATTCAGATCATTGGGCAGACTAGATGGGGCAAATGGTTCTTATCTGCTGACACATTCTATGTTTCTATGTTTCTGTCTCACGGCCACATGAGCCCTGTGGGGGCTGAACTAAAGGAGGAGGAGGAGGGGGAGGGGCAAATGGATCAAAGTTTAGGTTTCGTGAGATGGTTGGTGTTTCTAGTCATCTGACAGAAGAAAAGGAGCAGGAGCAGCTAGAGGAGCTAGAGGGTTATTAGGAAGGCGAGACAGAGGACCCAGACACACCGTGGCAGTATGCAGTGGAGATGGAGGCAGGGAGTTCCTCTGAGTCACTTGCACAAATGGCACAATGCATGCTCACTTGCTTGCGTAGTGACCGCCGAATTTTCACCATTCGGCAGAGGGATGAATTCTGGCTCTTCAACTTATTGGACCCTTGCTACCGGCACAAAATGGGGGGCCTTTTTTACACCCACTAAGAGGAAGGACAAACTGCCATACTACAGAGACATCCTACGTAGTCAGTTGGCTGATGCCTATCTGCGCCATCGTTCATCTTTTCGCAGGTCTGATTCGGGGGAACCTCTACGCTCACCTTCCACTTCCATGGCTGCTGGGGAGGGGTGGGGTGGCAGGAGCAGTACCAGCTCCATCAGCAGCAGCCTACAGTCACTGATGAGTAGCTTTCTTCACCCGCATAGGGAAGCAACTCATCAGCAGCAGGTAGACCTGAAGCAGGACCTGAACTAGCAGGTGATGGCATACCTTGATATGACCATGCCAACAAACATTGAAGATCCGCTGGACTTCTGGGCAGCCAAACTTGATTTGTGGCCACAACTAGCAGAGTTTGCCCTGGAAAAACTGTCCTGTCCGGCCAGCAGTGTGCCATCAGAGCGGGTGTTTAATGCGGCCGGGGTCATAGTCACCCCAAGGCGAAGACTGACCTTTGCAAACATGAATCAGGCATGGATCAGCCAGGATTTCCACCCACCAATGCCTGATGCATGAGAGTAGATTGACCATGGTGCCACACCAATACTTCACAACTATGGTTCGTGCAAAACATATTTAAGGTGCTGCTCCCCATTCCTCCGCATCAGACCACAAGTAAGTATTGAGGATGTGCATTATGTAAAACTTAACTTTTAATAATATTCTTAGGATAAAATATATGTACCCAAAATTGTTTTAAATCAAACAAAAGGAAAGGTGTGCAAAAAAACAATGTGCCACCTACACCACCAAGTATTGATGTGATGCAAAGACCTCTAAAAGGTGGAAGGGAATGTATGGTCCATTGTAACTGGTGGGGGTAAAAACTTCCCCTGTTAGGCCCTACTCTCGCATTATTAATTCCCTTCTTGGCAAGTGTTACTCGTCCTAAAAAGGGCAACCCCACACAGGAACCTCTCCCTATTTCCCCCACAAACACTGCCATTTCCCAGGGTTTTTAGGTGGAAATAGGAATTGGTTCTTGCCAAGAAGGGAATTAATAGAGCGAGAGTAGGGCCTTACAGAGGGATTTTTTTTAACCCACTTGCTACAATGGACAATACGTTGATCCCTTCCATCTTTTCGAGGAAAGTTTTACTCGTCTCAAAAAGGGCGGCCCCACACAGTTACAAATCCCTATTTCCACCTATCCCTGGAAAATGGCAATGTTTGTAGGTGTTGAGGGTGTGTGGCCGTGGCACCTTTCCTTTTGTTTAATAAAAAAAAAAAATGTTGGGTCCATATATTTTATCCTAAGCATACTATTAAAAGTTAAGTTTTACGTAATGCATATCCTCAATATTTACTTGTGCACACTAACACTTTTACAAAAGAGAAAATGGTTTCCCCCACCTCAAGGCTCGTGTTTAAATTATTACAAAGATAATGCAATAAGACCGTGCTTCAATTATTCAGTTCTTTTCTTAAAATTTATCATATAAATTTAAATTCCACTCTCACAGGGCCCTTGTGGGAGAAGAAATGTATTTAGGATACAAATAAAATATAAAACAGTAAAAACAATATGTCACTCAATTAGCAAAATTATATATGTGGACAACAAAATTTGCTAGAGGTACGGTAACTGTCCTTTAGTTTGTAGCAACAGTTGCTATAATGTAGTTATATTGTCTCTGGTCAGATATTTAATGTAACTGTAAGCTATAACAAGTGATGCAATGAATGCAGATCTATTACCAGTTCTTTGTGGTCAGCAATTGTTCGCTGAGCTGCAGATATACTTGCAGAAATGTGTGCTGGCATGCACAGGTGGCGGCTGGTCCTGACAGCACAGGGCCCGGGTTATACCGCCCGATGAATCGAGGAGATGGATGCAGAGCTTCGTGGTGGCTGGTCCTGACGGCGCAGGACCTGGATTATGCCGCCCGATGGAACCAGGGAAGCAAATGCAGAGCCTCGTGTATTCAGCATCTGACGTCAGAGTTCATGCGGACCATAGAGGTTAGAACTGGTAAGACCCAGACTTGGATGCAGGTAAGTCCTTGGGATGGATTGCTCATTCATAGCTGTGAATATAGTCCAGAGTATGGCTGTCCAAAATCTTGACAATATAATTCTTTAAGCAATGAGTGGCATAAGTAACATAAGTAGATAACTAGACGCATTTCAGGGTACTTAATGATCTCTGACCCTTTCTTCAGTAGTCATGGTTACTTATGACTACTGAAGAAAGAGTCAGAGATCCGACTCGAGCCCGTGTCATACCGGCCGGCCCCCAGCTGATTCCTGTAGCTGGGGGCCTGCTTTAAAAGCCGCGGGCGGCTATTAACCCTCTAGATTGCCGCTGTCAAAGTTGACAGCGGTGTCTAAAGGTGCCTGTTTCCCGTCCCTGGTGGTCCAGTGGTATGGATCGCCCCCCCCCCCCCCCCGCAGCACGATCATGGGGGGTTCACTTTTCATACCATAAAAAAGGGGGAAAAAAAGCGATCAAAAAGTCCAATCAAAACAAAAATAGTACCGATTAAAACTTCAGATCATGGCGCAAAAAAATAGCCCTCATACCACCCTGTATGCAGAAAAATAAAAAAGTTATAGGGGTCAGAAAGGGACAATTTTAAATGTATCAATTTTCGTGCATGTAGTTATGATTTTTTCCAAAAGTACGATAAAATGAAACCTATATAAGTAGGGGATCATTTTAATCGTATGCACCTACAGAATAAAGATAAAGCGTAATTTTTTTCCATTTTGCTGTAAGTTTTTGGGTAAAATGACTGATGTCATTACAAAGTAGGATTGGTAGCGCAAAAAATACGCCCTCATATGGATTTTTAGGTGCAAAATTTAAAGGGTTATGCTTTTTAAAAGGTAAGGAGGAAAAAACGAAAGTGCAAAAACAGAATAATGCTCCGTCCTTAAGGGGTTAAATATTCCACCTCCAGGAGTTTTGAATGCTCCTGAATGGCCAAGCCCTGGTACTTACTGATTGGCCGGCTGGCCACGTCACCCATTTAAGATGAGAGAAGCTGTCAGGTGCAACAAAAAGGGGGCAGAGGTGCAGTACATGCGTAACAGATGTGACAGCATACACACAGCAATGTCATAGTGTAGGGATAACTAACTCAATTACGTTACAGCACAAGAATCATTCACACAATGATGTCGCAATACAGGCACAACCTGAGTCAAGTATTAACACATCAATTATACAAGCAGTGATGTCACAGTACACAGGATAATGCAGAAAGTGATGTCACAATACACAAATATAGCTCCCCGTATATCATAGCACAGGAATATTGCACATGAAAAGGTCCCAATGTATGCTGGAAACAAAAACATACCATACTGCGCAAAAGTTTTCGACAGCTGGGGAAAAAATGCGGCAAAGTAAAAATGCTTTAAAAAATAGACGTGTTAATAGTTTATTATTATCAATTACCAAAATGGAAAGTGACTGAACAGAAGTATAAATCAATTATTTCATTAGTAATTATTTCAGAAGACTTAAAGGGGTACTCCGCCCCTGGCATCTTATCCCCTATCCAAAGAATAGGGGATAAGATGTTAGATCGCCGCGGTCCCACTGCTGGGGACCCCGGGGATCGCGCTCTGTGCGTAATGATGGGCGATACAGGGGCCGGAGCAGCGTGATGTCATGGCTCCGCCCCTCATGACATCACGGCCCGTCCCCTTAATGCAAGTCTATGGCAGGGGGCGTGATGACCACCACGCCCCCTTCCCATAGACTTGTATTGAAAGGGGCGGGCCGTGACGTCACGAGGGGCGGAGCCGTATTGCCCCTCATTACGTGCAGAGCGATCTCGCTCTGCGCAGTAATGATAGCGGGGTGCTGCAGCAGCAGCGGTGGGACCCCGGCGATCTGACATCTTATCCCCTATCCTTTGGATAGGGGATAAGATGTCTAGGGGCGGAGTACCCCTTTAAAGGTAAGAAGACAATGTAATAGAGCAGCAGAAAACATTAGCAGAATGCTTGGATGTATAGGGAGAGGTATAAGCAGTAGAAAGAGAGAAGTGCTCATGCCACTGTACAGAATACTGGTGAGACCTCACTTGGAGTATTGTGCGCAGTACTGGAGGCCGTATCTCCAGAAGGATATAGATACTCTAGAGAGAGTTCAGAGAAGATACTAAACTAATACATGGATTGCAGGATAAAACTTACCAGGAAAGGTTAAAGGACCTTAACATGTATAGAAGAAAGAAGAGACAGAGGGGATGTGATAGAGACTTTTATATACATAAAGGGGGACATGTATCATTGCATTTAGACCATTTTTCACGTCTACAAATTTTGCGCAATTGCGCTTTTTTTGCATAGAGCTGCGTTTTTTTTGGTGGACAGTTTTCTAAAGTTGTCACCAGTTTGGTCTACCGTACACCACCTGATCCAGTGGACTGGTATTTATCAATTGCGCAAAAAAAAAAGGAAAGTAGTCTAAACCTAAGAGTGCTAGCAAGGACTCGTAGAAAATGGCAGACGGTGGAAGATGCAGGTGGGGGATGCAGGAGCCGTCTCTCAGCACTGCAGTACTACAACTACTCCCATCATGGGACAGAATCTGTCCCATAATGGGAGTAGTTGTAGTACTGCAGCGCTGAGAGACGCACATCCCCCGTCTGCGGGACTCTATTGTGACTGTTAGGACTACTACTCCCATCATGGACAGACTCTGTCCATGATGGGAGTTGTAGTTCTGGGGCTGAAGGACAGATCGCAGCAGGTCATTCTCCAGAGACCCGCTGCGATCTGCATTTATTAACTTAAAAAGCCAGCGGTACGTGCGGCTCCACTGCGCTGCCGCCGGCTCCCTTATGCAGATGTCACGATTCATAATCCCCGCCTCCGGGAGAGGGGAGCTCTGATTGGTGGAAAGCTATTCACCACTATTAGCCAATCAGAGCTCCTGTCTTCTGGCGGGGATTATGAATTGTGACAGGTCTATACAGGGGAGCAGGTGGACCCGCTTCTACAGTATATAATTGTTTTGTGTACTGTACCCCCCCCCCCAGACTAATACTGACCCCTTCTATAGTGAGCGCTGGGACCGCTGTGTGATTGACAGGTCCCCAGCGCAAGTGTCCAGCCCCACTGACCTTTATATGTTATAAATCTTTATGATACACACTGCCCGTCCTCCTCTTCATTCTTCTGATACCGGAGTCGCGCGGCTTCTGTATCATAGTCTATAGACAGAGCGCCCCCTCCCGGCCTCCACACTGCACAGGATTGGGGCCAGACAACGGCAGGGGGCGCTCTAACTATAGTGAAAGCAGAAGCCGCGCGTCTCCGGTATCAGAAGAATGAAGAGGAGGACGGGCAGTGTGTATCCTAAAGATTTATAATATATAAAGGTCAGTGGGGCCGGACACTTGCGCTGGGGACCTGTCAATCACACAGCGGTCCCAGCGCTCACTATAGAAGGGGTCAGTATTAGTCTGGGGGGGGGGGGGTACAGTACACATAACAATTATATACTGTAGAAGCGGCTCCACTCGCTCCCCTGTATAGACCTGTCACAATTCATAATCCCCGCCAGAAGACAGGAGCTGATTGGCTAATAGTGGTGAATAGCTTTCCACCAATCAGAGCTCCGGTCTCCCGGCGGCGGGGATTATGAATCGTGACATCTGTATACAGGAGGAGGGGGGGAGGGGAGGGGAGTGCAGTGTTGCCGCTGGCTTTTTAAGTTAATAAATGCAGATCGCAGCGGGTCTCTGGAGAATGACCTGCTGCGATCTGTCCTTCAGCCCGAGGACTACAACTCCCATCATGGACAGAGTCTGTCCATGATGGGAGTAGTAGTCCTAACAGTCACAATACAGTTTCGCAGCTGGGGGATGTGTAAGAGCCATCCCTCAGCACTGCGGTACTACAACTACTCCCATCATGGGACACAATATTTCCCATGATGGGAGTAGTAGTCCAAGGGCAGACTGACGGATCTCAGGGGTCTCACTCTTGAGACCCCTTGCAACTTCTCCGCCCCTGCCCCCTAGTGATGACATCATTAGGGGGCGGAGCTTCACAGTCCAGGCCTGAAGCCAGGGTGGTAAGTATGGCTCTGTTCTCATTATGCGTTTTGCATAATGGAAACAGAGCCTTTTTGGCAGTGTGTTCCCAAACAGGGAGACTCCAGCTGTTGTTTACCTACAGCCCCCATGATGGGAGTTGTAGTTTAGCAACAATTGGAGGCTCCCTCTTTAGGAACACACTGCATTATGTGCGCTCTACACAGGGGAGAGCGCCAAAAATGTACTGACCCATTTTTCGTGTTTTTATTTTCTTGTCATTTCAGATAAGGGAATGCAGAGGACTACCTGAGATTCGGTGGAATGTGACGATGACTAGCATTTTTTTAATGTCAATAAAAGGGTTAACGAGGGCTGTGGGGGAGTGTTTTTTTAAATCCATTTTTTATTTCATGTGTTGTGTTTTTTATAATTGAAATTTCAGGCTTAGTAGTGCAAGCCGTCTTGTAGACGGAATCTATTACTAAGCTGGGCTTAGCGTTAGCCCCGAAAACAGCTAGCGCTAACCCCCAATTAATACCCCGGTACTCACCGCCACAGGGGTGCCGGGAAGAGCCGTTACCAACAGGCCCGGAGCATCAAAAATAGCGCTCCTTGGCCTAGGCGGTAACAGGCTGGGGTTATTTAGGCTGGGGAGGGCCAGTAACAATGGTCCTCGCCCATCCTGGTAATGTCAGGCTGTTGCTGATCGGTTGGTGTCTGATTGACACTGAAAATATGGGGAAGCCTATGTGTTGTTTTTTTTTGTAATAAAAAAAAGTGTGTGGTTCCCCATATTTTCAGTGTCAGTCAGACACCAACCAATCAGCAACAGCCTGACGTTACCAGGGTGGGCGAGGACCATTGTTACTGGCTCTCCCCAACCTAAATAACCCCAGCCAGGAGCGCTATTTTTGACACTCCAGGCCTGTTGGTACTGGCTCTTCCCGGCAACCCTGTGGCGGTGGGTAACGCGGTAATAATTGGGGGTTAGCACTAGCTGTTTTTGTGGCTAACGCTAAGCCTGGCATTGAAAAAAAATTTATTGAAAAAAAAAAAAAACACTCCCCACACAGCCCTCATTAAACCTTTTATTGACATTAAAAAAAAGCTGGTCATCATCGCAATACACTGAATCTGACGTACTCCTCCCCATTCACGTATCTGAAATGAGAAAAAAAAAAGGTTAGGACATCATTTGCGATCTCACCTGGTGAGTGCGCCCATACTGCAGTGTGTAACAGGGAGCCTCCAATTGTTCTTGTCTGCCTACTGTATCCTGTATATACAGTCATCTATAGATGGCTGTATATACAGGAGAGCGCACAAAGATTTAACTCAGAGCTGCAGTGTGGGTTAACTCTTTCCTTGCTGGGCTCCTGTATAGTATACATGGATACACTATGCCCCCTGTATACTATACAGCGGGCGGAGGTAAGTAGTGATGCTCTGCACCCTGTATATGTATATGCTATACATCACTCCTTACACTCCATGCGGCGGGCGCTCTGCATCCGACCCATGGAGTAGTACCTGCAGTCAAAAAAATGCACACAGGGTACAAAAATGTTTGTTTCCGCACACCAGCAAAAATGCAAGAAAAAACACAAGGGGAGAGATTAATCAAAACCTATGTAGAGGAAGAGCGGTGCAGTTGCCCATAGCAACCTATCAGATTGCTCCTTTCATTTTTGTAAAGAAGCAATCTGATTGGTTGCCATGGGCAACTGCACTACTCTTCCTCTGTACAGTTTTTGATAAATCTCCCACAAGAAAAATTACCAAAATGCAGGAAAAGCTGGGACCGTTTTTCAGGCGTTTTTGCTGGTGGACAAAAATAAACCTCAGTGGAATCCTGAAAAACAATAGAACAAAATCCCAGCGTCCAGGATACACCACTATTCCTGTGAGGTGTAGAACAGGTCTACAAATAGAACTGTGTGGAGATTTAGACCATTGCACGAAATGTATCATGGGGCTTGCACAAGTTTGATAAATTTGGAGAAATTGCTCCAAATTTAGACCAACCAAAATGATCTACAAAAAACGTCTACCAACAACAACATTGATACATCTCCCCCAAAGAGAATCAACACGGTAAAGGAGGAGAGCATATTTAAAAGAAGAAAAACTACCACAAGAGGACTTAGGGGGGAATTTATCATTGGTTTTACCCTGGTTTTGTGGTGTACATTTGTCTCACAGTTTGTCTCAGTTGCTGTTTTAAAAAGTTGCACATTTTGTCGCACAGGATAAAACATTGCACAAAAAGTTGCAGAGGGGAACCATACAAAGTGGAGTACTGAAGTCAGAATTGTGATCAGCACCAGATTTATCACAGGCCCTGCATCATGTTATAAATCTGGTGCAGGTACACAGTTTCCACCACATGAATTAATGGGGTAATAAGACGTTCACTTACTCCATTCTTGATGACAACCCCTCATAGTTTTAAATTAGAGGGGCAAAGGTTTAATAGTAATATCAGGAAGTATTACTTTACTGAGAGAGTAGTGGAGGCATGGAATAGCCTTCCTGCAGAAGTGGTCGCTGCAAATACAGTGAAGGAGTTTAACCTCTTAAGGACCAATGACGTACTGGTACGTAATGAGTCCACTCCCGTTCTATAATCCGGGGCCACAGCGGATCGGGCCCGGCCTCTAACAACGGACGGAACCCGTGGCTAATAGGGCGCAGCACTGATCGCCATGCCGTGCGCTATTAACCCTTTAGACGCGGCATTCAAAGTTGAAAGCCGCGTCTAAAGTGAAAGTAAAACCATGCCGGTTAGCTCAGGGAGCTGTTCGGGATCGCGGTGGCGAAATCGCGGCATCCCGAACAGCTTACAGGACAGCCGGAGGGTCCCTACCTGCCTGAATGCTGTCCGATCGCCGAATGACTGCTCAGTGCCTGAGATCCAGGCATGAGCAGTCAAGCGGCAGAATCATCGATCACTGGTTTCTTATGATGTAGAAGATAATGTAAAAGATCAGTAATGCCTCACTCGTGCTGTCACGGCTACCCCCCCTCAATGCAAGTCTATGGGAGGGGGTGTGATGGCTGTCACGCCCACTCCCATACACTTGCATTGAGAGGAGCGTGGCCATGATGTCACAAGCGGGGCATAACCGTGACATTTCGAGCTTCTGCCCGGCATCGCCAGTCATCCGGCACGGAGCGAAGTTCCCTCCATCGACCGGATGTCCGGGGTGCTGCAGTTGAGATCTCGGGGGTCCCCAGCCGTGGATAGGGGATAAGATGTCTAGGGGCGGAGTACCCCTTTAACAATTCATAATGGAGTTACCAACAGAGATATGTCAAGAGGTGGTTGAATTTGTTTCACTTGAATCTTGTTCCAGTAAGAGTCTTCTATCATCCTCAAAACTTCTCAATGTGTTCACTTCATACTGGGTTTATTTAAGCCGGCAAATGCAGTGCTGGTAATATATCTAATATCTGTGAATTTAAAGCACCAGTGAACGTCTTAAAAATGACTTATGATTTATTCACATTCTGTGAACTGGTCCATCAAGAACATATTTCACGCTGGATGAATTTTCCTTCTTGCTTTTGATTGGAAAATTGACAGTACCTGCAAGTATAGAACAATAGAAACACTGGAGTAGGACAATTAGTTCTTAAGACTTGCCTTAGGTCATGGAAAACTTAAAAAGTGGAAGGTCTTTGGTGTTAAAGGGGTACTCTGGTGGAAACTTTTTATTTTTTTCAAATCACCTGGTTCCAGAAAGTTAAACTTGTAAATTACTTCTCTTTAAAAATCTTAATCCTTCCAGTACTTATCAGCTGTTGTATGCTGCAGAGGAAGTTCTTTACTTTTTGAATTTCTTTTCTGTCTGACCAAAGTGCTCTCTGCTGACACCTCTGTCCATGTCAGGAACTGTCCAGAGCAGGAGAGGTTTGCTATGGGGATTTTCTCTTGATCTAGACAGTTCCTGACATGGACAGAGGTGGCAGCAGAGAGCACTGTGGTCAGACAGAAAATAACAACTCAACTTCCTCTGGAGCATACAGCAGCTGATAAGTGCTGGAAGGATTAAGATTTTTTAATAGAAGCAATTTACAAATCTGTTTAACTTTTTTTTTGTAGACAGTTGATTTGAAAAATATTTTTTTTCCATCGGAGTACCCCTTTAAGGAGTGTTTTCTTGTGTACCTCTTTTGTAATAATGAACAGCGCTTTTATGGTCAAGATGCCTGCAGCTCCTTTATGTTTTCTATTGATGTTCTTACTGGTAGACCAAAATCCACTTGAGTCATAGAAGGGTCTTATTGGCCATAGTCTAGTGGCTATTGTGCCTATATTTAACATATTATTCAGACTCCAGACTATAATTACCCTCCTTCTACCCGGCCTCCTTTTTAGGTCCAGGACTGTAGAGTATCGTAAATATTATAAGTACGTTTATAATTTCTTAACTGGCTACTTATTCATGTCAATTATAATGAATGTGAATACCTCTTTAAAGGAGTACTCTAGTGCAGAGTATTCCTGCTCCGTTCTGCCTGGGCTGCAAAATAAATGAAAATGAACCATCACTCACCTCCCTGGGTTCCCGCGGAGCGCCACTACAGCTGTTCGGTCCTCCGGTCCATCTCCTTCATACTTCCTGGTGTAACGAAGCGTCACATGGCGCTCAGCCTATCGCCGGCCGAGGCAGAACATCGCGGTTGACGGCGATAGGCTGAGTGCCATGTGACGCTTCGTTACACGCGGAAGTATGAAGAGGATGGATCGGAGGACCGAACAGCTGTAGTGGCGCTCCGCGGGAACCCAGGGAGGTGAGTGAGGGTTCATTTTCATTTATTTTGCAGCCCGGGCAGAACGGAGCAGGAATACTCTGGACTAGAGTACTCCTTTAAGTCAATCAGGGAATATTAAAATTTGTGTTTTTTAAACCTGTATTGGCTCATACTAACACTAAGAGGTTTATAGGCTCTTTAATGTTAAGGAGTGTTTTCTTGTGTACCTATTTTGTAATAATGAACAGCACTTTCAAGGTCAAGATTCCTGCAGCTCCTTTATGTTGTTTATTACACATCTACACTAGTTTTAGCTAAACAAGTCTGATTCTCTTTTTGAATATTTGCAGTGTCTGGTTTTGCTTTTACGGAGGTTCTCTAATTGTATTAAGTTGCCCTCCGGTGAAAGTCATATAGTTTTGTAATATACACAAAATACTGTATTTGTTTGCTACATGATTGTGCTACATATGTACTTTCTTCTGTTTTACTTTTCTCTGTGGCTTAAAGGGGTACTCCAGAGGAAAGCATTTTTTTTTCTTCAAATCAACTGATGCCAGAAAGTTAAACAGTAAATTACTTCTATTAAAAAATCTAATTCTTCCAGTACTTATCAGCTGCTGTATGTTCCACAGGAAGTTGAGTAGTTTTTTTCAGTCTGATCACAGTGCTCTCTGCTGACACCTCTGTTAATGTCAAGAACTGCCTAGAGCAGGAGAGGTTTGGTATGACATTTGCTCCTACTCTGGACAGTTCCTGACATGGACAGTGGTGTCAGTAGAGAGCACTGTGGTAAGAGGAAAAAGAACAACTCAACTTCCTCTGGAGCAGGGGCGGACATATCACCTGTGCCCCCTGCACCACCCCTGCTTACCGTTCTAAAGCAGCCATAGCTCGTGATAATGCAGCAAGCCGACCCGGGTCTGACGAGAGATGTCACGCAAGTAACATCCCTCCGCAGACCCGCGCAGGAGGACGTCAGTGACATCACTCGTCAGGCCGCCTCTGGAGAGGAGAAGCGCTGCGCAGGCCAGGTAAGTGTGTCTATATGTGTGTCTGTGTGTGTGTGTGTCTGTGAGGAAACTGCTACCTAATGTGGGGAATCTATGCTAGCTAATGTGGGGAAACGGCTACCTAATGTGGGGAAACTGCTACCTAATGTGAAGAAAATATGCTACCTAATGTGAGCAAACTGTGCTACCTAATGTGGAGAAACATTCCTACCTAATGTGGGGAATATATGCTACCTAATGTGGGGAAACTACACTACCTAATATGGAGAAACTGCTACCTAATGTCGGGAATCTATGCTACCTAATGTGTGTAAACTGCTACCTAATGTAAGGAATCTATGCTACCTAATGTGGAGAAAATATGCTTCCTAATGTGAGCAAACTATGCTACCTAATGTGGGGAAACTATAGTACCTAATGTGAGGAATCTATGCTACCTAATGTGGGTAAACTTCTACCTATTGTAGGGAAACTATGCTCCTACTGTGGAGAAATTGCTACCTAATGTGGCAAATCTATGCTACATAATGTGGGGAATCTATGCTACTTAATGTGGGGAAACTCTGCTACGTAATATGGGGAAAATATGCTACTTAATGTGGAAAAACTATGCTACCTAATGTGGGGAATCTATGCTACCCAATGTGAGGAAACTATACTACCTAATGTGAGGAAACGATGATACATAATGTGGGGAAACTATGCTACCTAATCCGGGGAAACTATGCTACCTAATGTGGGGAAACTATACTACCTAATGAGCTGTGGCATATGGGGGGGGGGGGGGGGGCTTAATAAATAATTAACAACTGATATTGGGGGGGGGTCCTCCTGAGCAACTGATATAGGTGGGGGCCCCCCTGAGCAAGAGACATATTGTGGTAAACCTGAGTGAGTGCCATATGAAGGGGCAGGTTCCTGAACAATTGACGTATAAGGGAGGGGTCCCAGGCACATTGTTTGCACAGGGGCCCTCTGCTGTCTGTGTCCACCCCTGCTCTGGAGCATACAGCGGCTGATAAGTACTGGAAGGATAAAGATTATTTAATAAAGTTAATTTACAAATCTGTTTAACTTTCGGGAACAAGTTGATTTGAAAAAAATGTTTTCCACCGGAGTACCCCTTTGAGCTGCCAACTGGGCAACTATCAAAAATGTATAGGCGTCTTCCAACAACAGATTTTGGGAAGAGAATCATCTGTCATATTGGATTTTAAGTGCATGATCCTTGCATTCTTGGGAAGATAAGCCACTCCTAGAAGAATCTTTCATCAGATTCCTCCCCTCTCTCCATTTAGAACACATGCACACTTGAGCCAAACATCCATATGTATGGGAGGATCTAGAGAAGTAGCTAACATTTTTGTATAGCCAGATTTAGGCTTGGGTTAGAAGTTATGATACTGTAGGGATTAGTATGTAGTTGTTAGAATCTATTCACATAGAATTTATCTGCAGATGAGAACCATTCAGCCCTTCTAATCTGTCCAAAATGCTCTTCCTTTAGTTCTCTAATTCAGCTTTCCCTGATCCAGTCCTTAAAGGGGTACTCGACCCCTAGACATCTTATCCCGGGTGCAGCAGGGAGATTGTGGTGGTCGCCAGTGGTGGGACCCCTGCGATCTCCCTGCTGCACCCGGCGTTCGTTTAGTGTCGGGTGCTGTGCCAGAGGCTTGTAACATCATGGTCACGCCCCCTCAATGCAAGTCTATGGGAGGGGGCATGATGGTCATCACGCCCCCTCCCATAGACTTGCATTGAGGGGGCATGGCCATGACGTCACAAGCTTCCGCCTCACATCGCCAGTCATCTGGCACGGAGTGAAGTTCTCTCCGTGCACCAGATGTCTGGGGTGCCACTGCCGAGATCCTTTGGATAGGGGATAAGATGTCTAGGAGTAGAGTACCCCTTTAACCCCTTAAGGACCAGGCTATTTTACACCTTAGGAACAGAGCGTTTTTGTACATCTGACCACTGTCACTTTAAACATTAATAACTCTGGAATGCTTTTACCTATCATTCTGATTCCGAGATTGTTTTTTCGTGACATATTCTACTTTAACATAGTGGTAAAAAAAAGAAAATTTTGCATTTTTCTAACTTTGAAGCTCTCTGCTTGTAAGGAAAATGGATATTCCAAATACATTTTTATTTGGATCACATATACAATATGTCTACTTTATGTTTGCATCATAAAATTGATGAGTTTTTACTTTTGGAAGACACCAGAGGGCTTCAAAGTTCAGCAGCAATTTTCAAATTTTTCACAAAATTTTCAACCTCATTATTCAAACTATTTTTCAGTGACCAGTTCAGTTTTGAAGTGGATTTGAAGGGTCTTCATATTAGAAATACCCCATAAATGACCTCATTATAAAAACTACACCCCCCAAAGTATTCAAAATGACATTCAGTAAGTGTTTTAACCCTTTAGGTGTTTCACAGGAATAGTAGCAAAGTGAAGGAGAAAATTCAAAATCTTCATTTTTTACACTTGCATGTTCTTGTAGACCCAATTTTTGAATTTTTGCAAGGGGTAAAAGGAGAATTTTTTTACTGGTATTTGTAACACAATTTCTCTCGAGTAAGCACATACCTCATGTGTCTATGTAAATTGTTCGGCGGGCGCAGTAGAGGGCTCTGAAGGGAAGTAGCGACAAGGGAATTTTGGAGAGAACATTTTTCTGAAATGGTTTTTGGGGGGCATGTCACCTTTAGGAAGCCCCTAGGGTGCCAAAACAGCAAAAAAAAACAAAAAAAAACGGCATACCATTTTGGAAACTAGACCCATCAGGGGAACGTAACAAGGAATTAAGTGAGCCTTAATACCCCATAGGTGTTTCATGACTTTTGCAAATGTAAAAAAACAATATTTTTTTACATAAAATGCTTGTTTTCCCAAAAATTTTACATTTTTAAAAAGGGTAATAGCAGAAAATACCCCCCCCCCAAAAATAATTTGAAGCCCAATTTCTCCTGATTCAGAAAACACCCCATATGGGGCTGAAAAGTACTCTGCTGGCGCACTACAGGTCTCAGAAGAGGAGTAGTCACATTTGGCTTTTTGGAAGCAAATTTTGCTCTGGGTGCATGCCGCATTTAGGAAGCCCCTATGGTGCCTGGACAGCAAAAAAAAAACACATGGCATTATATTTTGGAAACTAGACCCCTTGGGGAACGTAACAAGGGGTAAAGTGAACCTTAATGCCCCACAGGGGTTTCACGACTTTTGCATATGTTGAAAAAAAAATTACTTAAAATGCTTGGTTTCCCAAAAATTTTAAATTTTTACAAAGGGTTAAAGCATAAAATACCCCCCAAAATTTGAAGCCCAATTTCTCCCGATTCAGAAAACACCCCATGTGGGGGTGAAAAGTGCTCTGCTGGCGCACTACAGGTCTCAGAAAAGAAAGAGTCACATCTGGCTTTTTGGAAGCAAATTTTGCTCTGGGGGCATGCCGCATTTAGGAAGCCCCTATGGTGCCAGAACAGCAAAAAAAAAAACCCCACATGGCATTATATTTTGGAAACTAGACAAGGGGTAAAGTGAACCTTAATACCGCACAGGGGTTTCACGACTTTTGCATATGTAAAAAAAAATAATAATAATTTTACCGAAAATGCTTGGCAGGTGATTGGCGATGAATTGTACACCACCGATCACCATTTATTACCGGGTCATCGGGTCACAAGTGACCCGAATGACCTGAATCGCCGAAGATCGCCGGTGCACTTGTCTGGGGGGCCGGACTCCTATTACGATCGGCATTGCCACTCGTACTAGTGTCGGCCACTGGGTCACTCTCATGGGGGGTGCGTAGCGTCGTCTGGCGGCGTCTCCGCCGCCGTACACGGGACTCATCATCACTACTAGATGATGAGGAGGGCGATGAAGAACACAAAAAAGTAGGATCTTCCTCGTCCTCACTGGCAGATTCGGAGTCGGAGGCTAAAAAAGCGTAAGCCTCCGCTGCCGAAAATGTCCGGCGGGTCATCGCCTTTTTTCTACGGTGGCGGGGGGGGGCAGTGGCGGGGGGGGAGGGGTTGTGTGCGGGGGGGGGGGGGGGTGAAGTATGTACTGTGTGGTGCTTGGTGTAAAAAGTGTATAACAGTAATAGGAAAAAAAAAAAACTTCGGCCCCCCCCGAAAAAAAGGGGTGGCAAACGCAGCTCCCTGAACCCATAATAGGACCCAGGGTAAGGGATCAAACCCTAATATGACCCTAGGGGAACTTTTATGGGGTCAGGGGGGGGATTTAAAAAAAAAAAAAGCTGCGTCCAAAAAAAAAAAAAAGGGGATGGCGCACGCAGCTCCCTGAACCCCTAATAGGACCCGGGGTCAGGGATCAGACCCTAATAGGACCCTGGGGGACCTATTAGGGTGTCAGAGGGGGGGTACTTTTTTAAACTTTTTTTTAAAACTTTTATAGAACTTTTTTAACCTATTAACTCCTACCTGTCCCTGCAATCAGCTTTCCCTATTCTACGGCTCCTGAGGGGGCTCCGGCTCCGAGGGGGCATCCACGGCTTCTTCTCACTGCTGCGCCCGCTGAATGAAAAAAGCGGGTGCAGCAGCGGTAAGGAGCCATTAACCCCTCCTCTGCCGCTCTGCTATTGGCCGGACGATCGCCGGCCAATAGCAGCGTTGCTGGGGCCCTGACAGTATTGTCACCGCTCCCCAGCAACGGCAGGTGATTGGTGGTGAATTGTACACCACCGATCACCATTTATTACCGGGTCATCGGGTCACAAGTGACCCGAATGACCCGAATCGCCGAAGATCGCTTGCGTGATTTTGCAAGCGATCTTCGGCGATCGCCGACATGCGGGGGTACTGGGACCCCCATAGGCATTTGCACGGCATGCCTGCTGAACGATTACAGCAGACATGCCGTTCCGATCTCTGCCCGGCGCGCGGCAGAGACCGGAGAAACACCAGGACGTTCTGGAACGTCCTTGGTCCTTAAAGCCCTGGGTGCGGGGACGTTCCATAACGTCCTTGGTCCTTAAAGGGTTAGGGCCCACGGACATTCCAGGATTTTTTAGTTACTCCCTTGGAACAGAACAGGGAAAAATCTAATCCTGGATTGTTGGTGGGCCTTAATGGAGTACTGCAGTGAAAAGTAACTTATGCCCTATTCACAGGATAAGGGGTGTCAGATCGTGGAGGGTTCCACCGCTGGGACGCCCTACAATCTCCTGCACGGGCCACGGCTCTCTGAAAGGAAAACGTACTGGAGACAGCACATACTCAATTCATTCTCAATGGAAGCATCAAAGAGGCCGAGTGCTGTACTTGGACATCTGCAACGTTCCCATAGAAATAAATAAGAACTGGGGCCAGTGAATGGAATCACAGGGGGTCCCAGCGGTTGGACCCTCTGTGATCAGACACTTATCTTCTATCCTGCAGTACCTCCTTAAGGTCTGGGTTGAGGGGACCTCTGCTCTAATTCTTCAGATTTCTGTTTCGAGTTCATGGTTCTGTCAGGCCCTTGGATAAAGAAGGAACCCAAAGTGTGACTTTTTTGGCTAGGGCTGACATAGAGTCTGAAGGAGAGTTTGAGCTTCATTTTAAAACCCCCATCCCTGCCATATGGTCTCTCTAAATCTAATCCCCAGGTTCCACCATTGGCGTGATCTAAAATAGCAATAGCTGACAGCGAGAGCGTGATATTTCCAGAGCATGGTATATAAATTGATAGGGAGAAGTATAGTTGTACAAATTCAAGGGCAGGTAAAGTTCATGTAACAATGTATAGAAAGAGGTCAGGGCAGACATCATCAACACGTGTAGAGAGAATAGCATGGCACTATTTATTTTCTGTCAGATAATGTACTATATAAAAGTAACAGAGGAACGGTAGAGGCACCTCTGGAGGCACCGGGGCCATAACTATGCGCCATGCTGGTGTCTACTGTTTATCTAGTGATTGAAGCTTAAAGACACATGCACATGGCTGTAGTATGACTCAGTTTTATGCAGGGCTTCCATGGATGCGCACAAAGCCTCTACTGTACCTCTGTTACAACCATATAGAGCGGTATCCTGCATAATACATTGTGGTATGCTCTGTCAGATGCTATACTACAGAAGCTTGTTTTCCTAATATCATCACACCTAAGGGCAGGGTGTAGTCTGAATAGGGCTCTAGGATCTAGAGACTATCCCCTGCCCACCATATTCTGGGAGAGATATCTACTTACCAGCCTCCTTCCTGGGGTCCGGGCCTCTTCTTCTGTAGCCCCGCTTTTTATGATGAAATCACTAGAGGCAGAGCTACGGAAAAAGACCAGAAACAAAGTTGGTAAGTATGGTTCTATTCACGTTGTGCGCTTTTAGTATGCCTTTTTGTCTTCCCAAACAGGGAGCCTTAAGCTGTTACTAAACTAAACAGCCCAAGGCATTCTGGGAATGATGGGGGTTGTAGTTTTGCAACAGCTTGAGGCTCGTTGTTGCTAAACATGTGATCATCAGTTGTCACCAGGTTACAGACAACGACAGCTTTACTGAGTGACAGATGGTACAGTCTATACAGTGTAGCCGGACCCACGGATGTGACCAGTGACTTCAGTGACTGACTTGACTTGACTGGAGACAGACTAAGCTGTGACTTTATCTTACTTGTAGACTTGTAACTTGTGGCTGCAGACTTGACTTGAGGCTCCTATGACTCCAGACTCTTAGGCTCGACTGCACCTCAGCAAAGACTCAATAACTAAGAGAGAGAAGAGACTCCTCCGAGGGCTTTTATGGGGGAGACTCTGGTGGGGTCCCATTGGTCACCCTCAAGTCACCTGGTCATTGATACCTCCTGGGTAACCATCACATGACAACTCACATGACAACTGGTGATCACATGTTAACCTTTCTTAAAGATACAACATTCTTATATACATAACTTAGGGGATTATATACAATTACAGTAGAACAGATGCAGGGGGGCCCAGGGGACACTGCAGGGAGGCTGCCTGACAGGGCAGCAAGGGTTCGGGTTAACATCTCCCATACTGGGCCACCACATTATCTCCTTACAGGTACACTTTAAATAAACGTTACATTTGAGGAGTATAATTTTTGTTTCGATGCACTGTAATAGCTTTCACTGATGATATATCTTCTCTATTTGAAGGCAGGTCAATACCATTTGTACATCATTACACTTAAGAATAAAACTTGCCTAAAGCACCAAATTTAAGTTGGTGTAGAAAGCATATGAAGCCCATGGGCTTTCTTACTTAGGAGCCATAGGGTCCCCATACATTGCCACTGAGCTCTACTATGTGCATGAATACTTAAAGGGGTAATCCACCCTTAGACATCTTATCCCCTATCCAAAGGATAGGGGATAAGGTGTCTGATCGCAGGGGTCACGCCACTGGGGACTCCCACTGCCGGAGACCACCGCTATCTCCACTGTGGCACCCCAGACGTCCGATGCACGGAGGAAACTTTGATCCGTGCCGGATGACTGGTGATGTGGGGCGGAGGCTTGTCACGTCCGCTTGTGATGTCACGGCAATGCCCCCTCAATGCAAGTCTATGGGAAGAGACTTGCATTGAGGGGGCGTGGCTGTGATGTCACGAGCAAGCCACAGCTCTGTTGTCACTGTTGGCACCCGACTCTCTAAACAAATGTCGGATGCAGCAGGGAGATCCCCAGCAACGGGACCCCCGCTATCAGACATCTTATCCCCTATGCTTTGGAGTTTGGTGGAGTACCCCTTTAAATAATCCTGAAATAATAAAAAAAAAATATATATATATATATATATATATATATATATCTTGTTATCATGCTTGCCCCTTTTCTGTAGCCTCTAAAAGCTTGTATCCAGCAAACCAACGCATTGTGTCACTTTCCTCTATACCGTCCTCTTTGGCGTAATAAAGTTTACATTATAATTAACCGTATTAGCGAGCGCTGCTCTGGGACGGCGGCTGTGTGTATAATCAAAGCTCTCCATTCAATCAGGCATATTTTTACATAAGTAATGCTATTATGAAAACATCTCTGCACAAGTTGAAAAGGTTAGTTATTTCTGTGATATATTAGATCATGAAATATATTGTTATTGTGAGTTTATTCTAATGCCAAGTTATCAGCATTGTGTTTGTGCTGTGAATACTGAGCAGGCAGCTGATGAAGCCATTGTGTAGAGCGGCCTGAGGTTTCATGTTCTGAGTGGTTGAGTAAGGTCAACAATATGGCATCTTCACCGTTGTGGTTCCTATGAGGGGGATGCAGTGTTTCCTTAGGCCTCATGCATTATGTATGAAGTATAAAACAGTGCCAACGCTGATTCTCAATGTGCCTCCAAGTTTTTTATGGATATATGACAAAAAATTATTGTGGCTTGTTCCTTTGGATGTCGCATTGTAGAGGCGCTCAACCCTAGAAACATTGCTTCTATAGGTGAGTACAGTGCCGAACAGACCGCAAAAGACCAGCATTAGTCGGGTTATGGATCCATTATATGGAACAGTATGGGACTCTGTATGCCTCCAAACAAGTTCCATGTCTATGGCTCTGCCATGAATATGAAACCTATGGCAACAGGTCTTCAGTGGTGGCCAAATGTGTACTTGAGATATAACTAAGAACGTTAGGAAGACCAACATTATACAGCAAAAAACCATAACATTGAAACCACCTTCTCGTATAGCTCTCCTCACTGCCAAAACAATTCCAGACCATTAAAGGGGTAATACGCCCCTAGACATCTTATCCCCTATCCAAAGGACAGGGGACAAGATGTCTGATCATGGAGGTCTCGCCACTAGGGACCCCTGTGATCTCTGTTGCGGCCCCTCAGACATCCGGTGCACAGAGCGAACTTCGCTCGGTGCCTAATGACTGTTGATGCGCGGCGGAGACGTCACGGTCACACCCCAATTGTGATGTCACAGCCACGCCCCCTCAATGCAAGTCTCCGATGCTACACCCGACGCTCTAAACGAATGACAGGTGCAGCAAGGAGATCGCGGGGGTCCCCAGCGGCGGGACCTCCGCGATCAGACATCTTATCGGATAAGATGTCTATGGGTGGAGTACCTCTTTAAAGGGGTACTCCGTCCCTAGCATCCTATCCCCTATCCAAAGATAGGGAATAAGATGTCAGATCCCAGGGGTCCTGCCGATGGGGACCCCCAGGATCTCCGCTGCAGCACCCCACTATCATTTCTGCACAGAGCAAACTCGCTCTGTGCGTAATGACCGGCGATACAGGGGCCGGAGCATCGTGATGTCATGGCTCTGCCCCCTCGTGACGACACAGCCCACCCCTCAATACAAGCCTATGGGAGGGGGCGTGGCAGCCATCACGCCCCCTCCCATAGACTTGCATTAAGAGGGCGGGCCGTGACGTCATGAGGGGCGGAGCCGTGACATCATGATGCTCCGCCCCCTGAGTTTGCTCTGTGCAGTAATGAATGCGGGGTGCTGCAGCAGCGATCCCCGGGGTCCCCAGCGGCCGGACCCCCGCGATCTGACATCTTATTCCCTATCCTTTGGATAGGAGATAGGATGCTAGGGACGGAGTACCCCTTTAAGGCCTGGACTCCACAAGATCTTTGGAGGTGTCTTGTGGTATCTGGGTCAAACTTTTTTCTACAGAACATTCCACAGATGCTTAACCAGATAGAAAGGCCGAGTCAATACTTTGGACTCTTCATCATGTTCCTTATTCCTGCACTATGTTTGTAGAATGGCCAGGGAATTATTAGGGGATTCTGCTGCCATCAAGGGGAGGACTTGGTCTGCACAATTTTTAGGTAGATGATATGCGTCACAGTAACAGGCACATGATGCCAGGACCCAAGTTTTTCAACAGAAGATTGCCCACATGATGTTAAAGGAAACATCAGACCAGGCCACCGTCTTCCATTGCTCCATGGAAAACAAGCACACCAGCAATAAGTACAACATACTAGAGCCCTGCGTGGGATTTCTGACCATTACCGCCCACTCCTGCAAGGTGTGTGTCCCACTCCTGCCCCTTTCACACGTGTGTTCTGCCCGCTCCTGCAAAAATGTTGTCACAACTTTTAGAAATAGTAACCTCTATGCCATTTCATTATTTTATTTATTATTTTTTTATTATTTTATTTAGCATACATCTTTGGCTTAACCCATTCCTGCCCTGAAACGTATACATACAGCTAGCTAGTTAGCGCAACAGGACGTATGCATATGTCCTAGCTACCTCCTTCACAGGACCATGCGCCGGGGTCCTGCCACAGCTGCTGAGACGGGGTTTGCACCGGTCTCGGCAGCATTAACCCCATAGATGCATTGATCAGTCCTGATCACGGAATCTATGGGGTTGACAGGAAAAGGGGATTGCAGGATCCCATTGGTTGCAATTGGTTGCCAGTTGGCCTCCTGTCTGCCTAGTAGGCTGGATTGTACAGGCTGCATGTCAGTGTATACTGACAGTTATACTGTGCTGCAGTACAGAGGTACTGCAGCATAGTTTAACACTTAAAAAGTGGAAAGTAAAAAAAAAAAGAAAAGGTTTTTAAATAAATTAATTAATAAAGTGTAAAAAAAAATGCCCCTTTCCCAATAAAACCGTTTATTATCACCCCAAAAAATAAAAATAATTCCCAAACCTATGCATAATATATATTGCCATGTCCGTAATGACTTGTACAAAAAAATGATAATGGACAGTGAACGCCGTAAAAACAAACAAACACAAGAATGCAAAAAAAACACACATTTTGGTCCAAAACATGGAATAAAAAAGATCAAAAGGTAGCATGAATCAGAAAAGATGGTACCAATAAAAAGTACAGCTTGTCCTGCAAAAAATAAGCCCTCACACAATGAAGTTGGACGAAAAATAAAAAAGTTATGGCTGTCAGAACGTAACACAAAAAAGGGGGAAAAAGGATTTTGATGACAAAAGGAAAAAGAATATAAAAAAGCTATATAAATTGGGTATCATCATAATGGTACCGACCCACAGAATAAAAATAACATTTTTACCATACAGTGAATGCCATAAAAAAATTATTACAAAAAAACACCAGAAATTTTCCACAATATTTTGGAGTTTTGCACAAAAAATGCTGCATGAATCAACAAAGATTCACTACTAATATAAAGTACAATATGTCACGAAAAAACTAATTGTGTCACTAAGTAAAAGCAGAGGTATTACAGTACCACCTGAACAGGGTTGGTGCAAGGATTTTTGCCACCCTAGGCAAAGCAAATTTTTCCACCCCCTTGACTCCGCCCATAGGCACGGCCTTTGACACATCCACCTTACTACTGGGGTGACACACTGTAACTAATCTCCTCCTCCTCATGCTGCATGCTGAGCGACTGGTTCGGATGCTGGATATCTAACTTTCTTGCGGCAGGCAGAGCGGTGCCCCACATCTGAGGGTGCTCTAGGCGGCTGCCTATTTGGCTTACAGGCAGAGCTAGCCCTGCACTTAAAGAGACACAGGCCAGATTAGAAAAATTGGGCCAGGTTATTAAGGTAAAAACAGGCAGTACCCTTAAGGAGTTAACCTATATTGGACTGTAATGTTTATAGATGAAATGAGCCAGAAATCAGTTCTAACAATAATTCATTCATATTATCATTAACACAAAAAACCTGGTGACATTTACTATACTTAATCATCTGTAAAACCAATGTAGACCTCACCGTCTATTATCGGACTGATCTGAAGACAGATAATAGACTTTTCTATGTAGTCATTATTCTTTATCATGTGGTCACTGGACCATTGAGCTGTCCAAATAATGAAGCCAAATATCCTGCGAATGAAGGAATTTATACCAATGGAAATTGTATTATTTGTGTCCAATTTTAACGCAAGGTTTATAAACAAGATGAATTGGGTTAATGAAAGTATTATACTATGGGGGGGGGGGAGGAGTGGTATTAAAGGGGTTGTCTTATGAAGCCCATTCTCTATGAAGCTATGGAAACCATATCTTACAAGTCCAACCAAACATAATGGAAGAGGCAAATCAATAACTGAGGCAAATAAACAAGGCAGCAAATCAGAATGAGGTGATAATAATGGGGGACTTTATCCTGATATAAACTGGGAGACTGAGACCTGTGAATCTCATAAAGGAAACAGGTTTCTGACTATAGCTAAAGACAATTATCTGTCCCAAATGGTGCAGAACGCGACCAGAGGGGGCGCCCTACTGGACTTAATATTAATCAACAGACCTGACAGAGTAACTAATGTGCAGGTAGAAGGACACCTAGGAAATAGTGATCATAATATAATACATTAGAACTTGTTCTTCAATAAGGAAATCTCTTGAGGGGCCACAAAAACAATGAACTTTAGGAAGGCAAAGTTTGATCAAGTCAGAGAAGCCCTTAAAGGACATCTGCAGCAGGATTAACACTTATGCCCTATCCACAGGATAGGGGATAAGTGTTTGATCGCGGAGGGTCCGACTGCTGGGACCCCCTGTGATCTCCTGTACGGGGCCGCGGCTGTCCCGTGCAGGGGGCGTGCCAGCCGCAGCATGACGTTGCAGCCGGCACGCCTCCTCCATACATCTCTATGGGAGAGGCGGAGAGGCAGCGTTCGTGCCTCCCCGTCTCCCCCATAGAACTGTATGGGGACGGGGAGGAGACGGGGCGTCACCGTCGACCTCTAGGTCGACGCTACGTCACCATGAGCGCTAATGGCGGCGCCCCGTTAGGGAGATCGAGGGGGGTCCCAGCGGTCGGACCCCACGCGATCAAACACTTATCCCCTATCCTGTGGATAGGGGATAAGTGTCATACCGCTGCAGTTGTCCTTTAACAATATAAAATGGGATAATGTCCTGAAAAACAAGAATACCGACACTAAATGGGAGACTTTTAAAAATATCTCAAACTCTTACTGTAAGATGTATATACCTTATGGGAATAAAAGGGTCAGAAATAAAAGAAAACCAATATGGATGAATAAAAATGTTAAGGGGGCAATAAATGACAAAAAATAAAGCATTTAAACTACTAAAAGAGGATGGCAGTGAAGGAGCACTAAAAAAAATATAGAGAAAAATGTAAAATATGTAAAAAAAAACTAATAAAAGCCGCAAAAATCGAGACAGAAAGGCTCATTGCCCAAGAGAGTAAAACTAACCCCAAAATGTTCTTTAACTATTTAAATAACAAAAAGGCTAAAAGTGAAAGTGTTGGCCCTTTAAGAAATGATGAGGAATAAATTATAGATGGGGATCAGGAAAAAGCAAACATATTAAACAAATTCTTCTCCACTGTGTTCACAGAGGAAAATGAAATGTCAGGTGAAATACAGCGAGATAAGGTAAACTCCCCAGTACAGGTCACCTGTCTAACCCAGGAAGAAGTACAGTACCGCCTACAAAAAATCTAAATAGACAAATCGCCAGGTCCAGATGGCATTCACCCCCGAGTTCTAAAGGAACTAAGTAATGTAATAGACAGACCCCTATTTTTAATATTCAAGGACTCTATAGTAACAGGGTCTGTTCCCCAGGACTGGCGCATGGCAAATGTGGTGACAATATTTAAAAAGGGGTCAAAAAGTGACCCCGGGAATTATAGACCTGTTACAAATTGATCTGGAAGGTTGGAGGTTTGGGCTGGGAAGTGGCAGATGAGGTTCAACACTGATAAATGTAAGGTAATGCACATGGGGAGGAAAAATCCGGACTGGGATTATGTGTTAAATGGGAAAACACTTGGGACGACTGACATGGAAAAGGACTTAGGAGTCTTAGTTAACAGTAAATTTAGCTGTAGTGACCAGTGTCAGGCAGCTGCTGCCAAGGCAAATAAAATCATGGGGGGGCATCAATAGGGGCATAGATGCCCACGACAAGGAAATAATTCTACCACTGTACAAATCACTAGTCAGACCACACATAGAATACTGTGTACAGTACTGGGCACCAGTGTACAAGAAATATATAGTGGAGCTGGAGAGGGTTCAAAGACGGGCAACCAGAGTAATACGGGGAATGGGAGGACTACAGTACCCAGAAACATTATCAGAATTAGGGTTATTTAGTTTAGAAAAATGAAGGCTTAGGGGAGACCTAATAACTATGTATAAATATATCAGGGGACAGTACAGAGATCTCTCCCATGATCTATTTATACCCACGACTGTATCTATAACAAGGAGGCATCCTCTACGTCTAGAGGAAAGAAAGTTTCTACACCAGCACAGATGGGGGTTCTTCTGTGGAATTCTCTGCCTGAGGAGGTGATCATGGTGAACTCTATAAAATAATTTAAAAGGGGTCTGGATGCATTTTTGGAGAGTAATAACATCGCTGGTTATGGATACTAGAATTATAGGGACAGAACGTTGATCCAGGGATTTATTCTGATGCCATATTTGGAGTCGGGAAGGAATTTGTACCTCTAATATGAGTTTTTTTTTTGCCTTCCTCTGGATAAACTTAGTAGGGACTCAATAGGGATATAGGTCAACCTTATGAACTATGTTACTATGTTACTATAGTCCCCTCCATAAGGAAGATATACCATCTGTAGACAACTGGTTTGGGGGTTCTTGACTCTCGCTCAGTATAGAGCAGTGCAGGGGCGGACATATCACCTGTTCAGCCTGTTCGGCTGCACAGGGGCCCAGCGTGTTAGGGGGCCCACCTAGTGGCCCAGGTCACAGACTGGGCCTCACAGTCTGGGCCCCTGCAGGGCCCCCTGCCAGTACTTCATACTATATGCTGCAGCAACAGGTCCCGGACCTGCCGCTGACAGCAGTAATTTACCTTTAAACCGGACGGGCGAGACGGACAGGCCAGGGGCTGATGGGAACAGACGTGCCCCGCGCAGGCACGCACGTCTGTTCCAAGCCCCCGATGTCACGTGTCATGGCCTCTGACCCCGGCAGAAGTGACAGGAGCAGCAAGGAGGACCAGAAGGGGGGTCAGGGGTGTAGTGATTAGGGGGTTTAATGTTGTAATGTTGATGAGAAGGACCGGGGGGGGGGGTCAGGTGTGTAATAATGATGAGGTGCGGTATATGGGGTGATGAGGAGACTGAGGATGGAGTGCGTGGGGTGATGAGGAGACTGAGGATGGAGTGCGTGGGGTGTATGGGGTGATGAGGAGACTGAGGATGGAGTGCGTGGGGTGATGAGGAGACTGAGGATGGCGTGTGTGGGGTGTATGGGGTGATGAGGAGACTGAGGATGGGGTGCGTGGGGTGTGTGGGGGTGATGAGGAGACTGAGGATGGAGTGCATGGGGTGATGAGGAGACTGAGAATGGAGTGCGTGGGGTGTATGGGGTGATGAGGAGACTGAGGATGGCATGTGTGGGGTGTATGGGGTGATGAGGAGACTGAGGATGGGGTGCATGTGGTGTATGGGGGTGATGAGGAGACTGAGCATGGGGTGCGTGTGGTGTATGGGGGTGATGAGGAGACTGAGGATGGAGTGCGTGGGGTGTATGAGGTGATGAGGAGACTGAGGATGGGGTGCGTGGGGTGTATGGGGTGATGAGGAGACTGAGGATGGCGTGCGTGGGGTGTGTGGGGGTGATGAGGAGACTGAGGACGGAGTGCATGGGGTGATGAGGAGACTGAGGATGGAGTGCGTGGGGTGTATGGGGTGATGAGGAGACTGAGGATGGCATGTGTGGGGTGTATGGGGGTGATGAGGAGACTGAGGATGGGGTGCGTGTGGTGTATGGGGGTGATGAGGAGACTGAGGATGGAGTGCGTGGGGTGTATGGGGTGATGAGGAGACTGAGGATGGGGTGCGTGGGTTGTATGGGGGTGATGAGGAGACTGAGGATGGAGAGCGTGGGGTGTATGGGGTGATAAGGAGACTGAGGATGGGGTGATGAGGAGACTGAGGATGGAGAGCGTGGGGTGTATGGGGTGATGAGGAGACTGAGGATAGAGTGCATGGGGTGTATGGGGTGATGAGGATGGAGTGCGTGGGGTGTATGGGGTGATGAGGAGACTGAGGATGGCGTGCGTGGGGTGTATGGGGTGATGAGGAGACTGAGGATGGAGTGCATGGGGTGATGAGGAGAATGAGGATGGAGTGCGTGGGGTGTATGGGGTGATGAGGAGACTGAGGATGGCGTGTGTGGGGTGTATGGGGTGATGAGGAGACTGAGGATGGGGTGCGTGGGTTGTATGGGGGTGATGAGGAGACTGATGATGGAGTAAGTGGGGTGTATGGGGTGATGAGGAGACTGAGGATGGGGTGCGTGGGGTGTATGGGGGTGATGAGGAGACTGAGGATGGCGTGTGTGGGGTGTATGGGGTGATGAGGAGACTGAGGATGGAGTGCGTAGGGTGTATGGGGTGATGAGACTGAAGATGGGGTGCGTGGGGTGTATGGGGTGATGAGGAGACTGAGGATGGGGTATATGGGGGTGATGAGGAGACTGAGGATGGAGTGCATGGGGTGATGAGGAGACCGAGGATGGAGTGTGTGGGGTGTATGGGGTGATGAGAAGACCGAGGATGGGTTGTGTGGGGTGTATGGGGTGATAAGACTGAAGATGGGGTGCGTGGGGTGTATGGGGTGATGAGGAGACTGAGGATGGGTTGTGTGGGGTGTATGGGGTGATGCAGGGGCGTAGCTAGAAACCACGGGGCCCCGGTGCGAAAAATTGCCCTGGGCCCCTCTATCACCTGACGACCCTCTTCCCCAATCCCGGACAACCCCTTACTCGGCTGCACAAAGATATCAGTGACTACAGCACTGATGGGACACATATAGTTGTGTATTCTCCTGACTGTGTCCCATCAGTGCTGTAGTCACTGATATCTTTGTCCCTTTGGCCCTGCCTGTTAATCACTTATATAGTTGTGTATTCTCCTGACTAAGTGACTAACAGGCAGGGCCAGGCAGACAAAACAGGCATTGAAGAATAATACGCCCATTTTTCTGGTGGGGGTCCAACTACTGGGACCCCAACCAATCACCAATCAGCTATTGTAAAGCTATAACTCCCATCATGTCTAGAGAGCCTCAGGCATTATAGGAGTTGTAGTTTTTCAACAGCTGGAGAGCCATAGATTAGGGTACAGCATCACCCATCATCCCTGCAGAATTTACAAGTGACTCCAGCTCTGATGCCCCTGAATATAATACTGCCACACACTGTGCCCCTGAATATAATACTGCCACACACTGTGCCCCTGAATATAATACTGCCACACACTGTGCCCCTGAATATAATACTGCCACACACTGTACCCCTGAATATAATCCTGCCACACACTGTACCCCTGAATATAATCCTGCCACACACTGTACCCCTGAATATAATACTGCCCCACATCGTGCCCCTGAATATAATACTGCCTCACATCGTGCCCCTGAATATAATACTGCCACACACTGTGCCCCTGAGTATAATACTGCCACACACTGTGCCCCTGAATATAAACCCTCAAAAATAACCATGCTATACACTGTACCCTCCCACACATCATATATACATACATATATCTTGATTACACACATCCATCTTTCATACACACACATCATTCATACACACACATCATTCATACACACATCATACATACACACATCATACATACAGTACATAAACGCATCATTCAAACACATGCCACCTCCGAACCCCCCCAACACATGCATAATACATACATACACACACATCTTACATACACATACATCATACATACACCTGCCGCCTGCAGATCCCTCTGCATAATTCATCTCCACACATCATACATAGATCCTTCTAGCTTACACACATCTCCACACATCATACATATACATCTTGCTTACACACATCTATCATTTATACACACACATCATTCATACATCAAACATACAGTACATACACATACATAATTTATACACACGCTGCCTCTGGACCCCCCACACACACATAATACATACATACGCCTCCAGATCCCCCCAACATAATACATGTCCACACATCATACATATACATCTTGCTAACACACATCTATCATTTATACACACACATCATACATACAGTACACATACATCATTCATACACACGCCGCCTCTGGACCCCCCACACATGCATAATACATACACATCATACATATACATACACGGGCTACGGGCCCTTGCGACCACTATAACTACGCCACTGGGGTGATGAGACTGAGGATGGGGTGCGTGGGGTGTATGGGGGTGATGAGGAGACTGAGGATGGGTTGCGTGGTGTGTATGGGGTGATGAGGAGACTGAGGATGGAGTGCATGGGGTGTATGGGGTGATTCAGTGGTTGGTACAGTATTTGGCAGTATTATATTCAGTGGTATAGTATTTGGCAGTATTATATTCAAGGGTACATTGGTTGGCAGTATTATATTCAGGGGTACAGTATTTGGAAGTATTATATTCAGGGGTACATTGGTTGGCAGTATTATATTCATGGAGTACAGTGGTTGGCAGTATTATATTCAGGGGTACAGTGGTTGGCAGTATTATATTCATGGAGTACAGTGGTTGGCAGTATTATATTCAGTGGTATAGTATTTGGCAGTATTATATTCAGTGGTATAGTATTTGGCAGTATTATATTCAGTGGTATATTATTTGGCAGTATTATATTCAGGGGTACATTGGTTAGCAGTATTATATTCATGGAGTACAGTGGTTGGCAGTATTATATTCATGGCGTACAGTGGTTGGCAATATTATATTCAGGGGTACAGTGGTTGGTTGTATTATAGTCATGGAGTACAGTGGTTGGCAGTATTATATTCAGGGGTACAGTATTTGGAAGTATTATATTCAGGGGTACATTGGTTGGCAGTATTATATTTATTGGTACAGTATTTGGCAGTATTATATTCATGGAGTACAGTGGTTGGCAGTATTTTATTCAGGGTACAGTGATTGGCAGTATTATATTCATGGAGTACAGTGGTTGGCAGTATTATATTCAGGGTACAGTGGTTGGCAGTATTATATTCTGGGGTACAGTATTTGGCAGTATTATATTCAGGGTACAGTGGTTGGCAGTATTATATTCAGGGGTACAGTGGTTGGCAGTATTCAGGGGGTACAGTGGTTGGCAGTATTATATTCTGGGGGTACAGTATTTGTCAAGGTTATAATGATTATTGTCATCATACAGAGGATGAGGATCTACTGACAAATTAAGGAACCAATGATGTCCTGGTGTCAGACTCTGCAGAGAAGATGGAAGAAATCCTGGTGTCTGGACCAAATGAAGAAGAAAAGTAAAGACAACAGAGAAGACATCACTCAGGTCAGTGATATCATTGTGTATTTTCCTAACTGTCCCATCAGAGCTGTAGTCACTGATATCATTGTGTAGTCTCCTGACTGTCCCATCAGCTGTAGTCACTTCAGACATGATGGGAGTTGCAGCTTTCCAACATCTGGGGAGCCACTTGAACCAAAAAAAATGGGCTGTTTATTTTAAAATGCCTGGGCCTGTTTTTGGTCCCAGTCTGGCCCTGCCTGTATGTCACTTCTATCACCAAGGAGCCAAGGAACCAAGGGGTGCCAAGGGGGTGTCGTGCTAAGTCCAGGGGTGCGAGTGTAAAGGGGAGCACTGCCCTCTGCCTCCCAGCTAGATATGGGTCAGGCTGACCCGGAGGAGTACTCACTGGGCCTGGGCCTCACACTGAGAGGGACAGGGGCCACCCGGAGCCCACCTCAGGAGCCGTTCCATCCACCTGTGATGGACAAGGCAAGTGGCGACACTACACGCGTGGGGTAAGTGGAGGCACTCCGGTGGGGTCTAGGTACATGTGGGGGCACAGTGCTGGGGGGGGGCCCAGGCACATTCTTTGCACAGGGGCCCTCTGCTGTCAGTGTCCGCCCCTGGAGCAGTGCATTGATTGGCCAGAGAGATACCTTATATCAGTGGTCTCAAACTGTCGCCCTTCATATGTTGCAAAGTTTCAACTCCCAGCATGCCCTGACAGCCACGATCTCTGCTGCGGCACCGCAGTCATCTAGTGCACGGAGTGAATTGCCTGTTGACTAGCAATGTGGCACTGACGTCACGTCCATGCCTCCCTCGTGACGTCACACCCTCCCTCTCAATGCCGGCCACCACGCACCCTTCCATAGACTTGCATTGAGGGGACATGGCCCATCCTTTGGATAGGGGATTAGATGTTTAGGGATGGAGTAACCCTTTAAATGTACAATATCCACAGCAATAGATCAATGCAATAGGTTATGTTTTTATTTAACATAAAGTTAAAAGTATATAGTATCAGACATAGTCTATGCCTTAGGGATTAACATCCAGTAATTATATCCAGAATATCCAATAATTTTGCATAACTTTTTTGATACTGTCTGGCCCGGTCAGATCTGGCATTGGAACTATTTCTAAATGAGAATGAGGATAGTCATGGATTTTGGACATATCAGGGGTTTATGGAGACATACTTCCAGGAAATGGTTAATGGTAAAAATTATATAAATTACCTGTCCTCCAGAAGATCTCTAAAAAGAAGCCATTTTGGTGAACAACAGACCTCTGCACATTGGTGCAACTTTGATGCGCTTCCCTGAAGAAGTTGCCTGCAGCCTAGAGATGTCCCAGCCTGCAGCCTAGAGATATCACAGCCTAGGACGGACTGGGATGCCTGTAGCAGTGCTATGTGTCCTGTTGCCATATTGCCCACCAGAATGCTGCAGCAACGCCTTGAAGGTTCTCATGGTACTCCAGTGTGCAGTTGCCTCTATATTGTTCACCAAGCACAGTGCCATAGTGGTTGGGGCTGGTACTGCAACTTATCACAGCTTAAGTCCCAATAAAGTAAAGTAGTACTAGTCACATCCACTACAAAATGTATGGAGCTGTGCTAGGTAATAAGGAGGCCACATCACTAATCTCCCATTGATCGTCATTTTTAAGGAAGGGGCACAAATATTTACATCCCGAAAAGCCCCATAAAGGCTTATCCAGGATTAGAAAAGTAGAACTAATTTCTTTAAAAAAAAACAGCTGCACACCTGTCCTCAGGTTGTCTTTTGGTATTACAGCTCAGTTCCTTTGAAGTAAATGTCACCAAGTCGTAATACCACACACAACCTCAAGGCAGGAAAATATTAGCACTGTCTATTCCTGAATTACTTCTTTAAGGTAGGGTCACACGTAACGGATCCGCAGCGTATTTTCAGCTCCGGATCCGCTGGTGACCCGACCCATAGTGTGCTTCCAGCTGTTGCCGATGCCACCCACCCCACCTGTCTGGCCACGCCCCCTACCGGGCATGCTCGCAACTGCAATCCGCCGCTCCGAGCAGCCACACAGGGGCCTGCTAGTCACTGGGTGCACTCAAAGTGTACTTAGACATCAAGGAGCAGCCTCAATGTCTGAGTACACTGCGCATGCGGGTGGCAAACCGCAGGCCCCAGTGTTGTTGCTCGGAGCAACGTATTGCCGTTGCGAGCAGGCCAGGGGGCAGGGAGAGGTAGGGCAACAACGGAGGCACACTATGGATCGGGTCACTGGCAGATCCGCAGAGGAAAATACGCTGCAGATCTGTTACGTCTGACCCCACCCTTATGGTGTTTTCACACATACAGTATCCTGCGCATATTTAATGCATAGGATTTGAAGCTGCTGATTTTATGCTGCAAAGTACAATTTAAACTAAATGAATGAACACAGCTTCAGATCTGCAGCTTAAAATATGCGCAGGACACTGTAACGTGTAAATAGACCCTAAAAGCATTTCTAGTGAATCAGTCATCTTGAATCCCTCCTATACTGACCCCTGTGGCCCATAGATATAATAGTCCAGGACTTGGGGGCCTCCCATTCAGCCATTTGGGCCTCAGATTCATGATTCTGTTGACTGTGATGGCCCTTCTGTATAAATTCCACATAATGCTACATGAAATGGCTCACAAATGGGCCACTGTATTACCATGTAAAATACACAGGACTGCAGAGAATTGCAAAGCAATCAGAAAGTAACACATAGAATAAATCTGCGCTACAGATGGGGCTGCCTCTTGAAAGCAATTTGCGAAGGACTGCAATATGTAGAAGATGCAAGAATGCCTGAACATTAGATATTCAGAGATGATATTACTGGGAGAGGCAGAGGCATAACTCTCCGATATCGCTGCTTTTTCTGCCACCTTTCCTCTATTTGTAATTTGTAGCCATTGATTGTGGAGGTAATTGACATTGTGCAAAGCATCAATTCTGTCACCTCTGTGATTGAAGGGCAAACCCTCGGCTCCCAGCAATCTGGAGTGTTCAGGACGTGTAATTGTAGGTTAAAACGCAATGGTCCATCTGACCTGCTCAGAGATGCCTAGTGGCTATAAGGAATTTCCACTTTTATTTCCACACTTTAGTATTTTGTTGCAGTTCATAAAAATCCAATTTCTTTTGCGCTTCATGGTGGCATAGGGTACTACATTATTCCATGTACAATACATAGAGGTAGCTCAGGACATACAGTGTGACATAGTGTGCTATTCCTTTGGGTTGTGTAGTAGGCCTTTGTGGTGTGGGGTGTGTGGTGCAGTGTAGATATTGTTACCCGAGGGGCAGATGGCATTAACCTCTTGTATTTGTGACGCCAGACGTGGTTTAGCTTATAACCAGCCGAAGGTATACCGCTGGATCCTGGGCTAGGCACGGGGGCAATAAAGACTCTGACGCCAAGTTATGGACCATGGTAGCTTTACAGAGGGTAGACAGATGGTAAAGTCTATACTGTTCAGCCAGGGCCCAAGGAGGTGACCAGTGACTCAGAGACCTTAAGGGCTTGCTGGGACTTGTAGTAGGACTGGACAATTGAATGCAGATCACGCTGACTTGACAGATGACAGGGACTGACTTGACTTGACTCATAAAGCTGTGACTTTATCTTACATGACTTGATGGTGGCTGCAGGACTGGACTTTGAGATCTCCAACACTCTGGACACACACACTAGACAAGACTGCACTGGACCTCAGCAGAAGAGAGAGAGAAGCTCCACCCAAGGATTATATGGGGGAGACTAGCAGGGAGCCCATAGGTCACTCTTGTGATCACCTGGTCACTGATACCTCCTGGGTAACAATCACATGACATATCACATGGTATAACTCTTAAAGCAACATTATATTTCATAACACTTTACATGGTAAAACATATTTACAATGGGGAAACAAGTGCAGGGGACCCTGGGGACACTGAAGGAGGCTGCTGACAGGACAGCAGGAGCACGGGGGAACACTTCCCATACTGGGCCACCACACCTTCATTTTGGCAAGTAAGACTAGATATGTTATGTGGGGAAATATGGCAATAGTTCTGATACAGGAGCTTTCTACCATTAGGGTAGGGTAACAAAGAATGCATCCGCTGCAGATGTGCCAACTGCAGTCACAAGAGAGAGCTCCCTGCTGCGACTGGGTGGCTCTGTGTGTCCAGAAATTCACCGCTTCGAGCGGACACACATTGCTAACCAGTGGCAGCAGGGAGCACTCTCTTGTGACTGCAGTTGGCACATCTGCAGCGGATGCCTTCTTTGTTACCCTACCCTAAAGGTAGAAAGCTCCCGTATCAGAAACTATTGCCATACTTGTGACTGATGTCGACACATCCAAAGAGTGGAATACACTGCGGATGCCCCTTCCCATAATCAGCGCATGTAGCGGAGCTCTGTAACGTTCATGTGAACATAGCCTAAAATACTGTACAGAACTCCTCTTCCTTGGAAACTGCACTGTCAGAAAATACAAAGAGGGGGTATTTCTCTAAAAGTTATGAAAAGCAAGGAGGAATAAATTAGGTGGGGGTCCTATGGAGCCACCATTCTTGGATGTACACCACTGGCAGATACGGCACAAGCATGAGTTTGGGTGTGTACACAATGTAGTAGACATGGAAGGAAGAAAAGTAAAAAAAAAAGATCTGAAATAGACGGTTCTTTGTTCTGTAGTCTTTAGCGTCTATCGTTGAAAATTTCTGTCCCCATTTACAGTAAAAAAAGCTGAAAATATTTTGACTTCTAATTCAGAAGAGAAACTTGTGTCGCCTTTCTTTTTTCTTAATAATATATATATTTTAAATTTAGTAAATGTTTTTTTTTTATGGTCTTTGACATTAACAAAATATCAATAAACAAAAAACAATATTAAGCAACATCAAACATCACAATATATACCCCCCCCCCAGCCTTCTGTACCAAGAGAAAGTAAAAAAAAACTAATCTCAAATCTAATTTTCAATATTCACAAGACTTTTTAATCTCACTTCGCGCCTCTATCCAGGGTTTACACTTTTTAATAAACCAAGCTTAGAGCATTTTTCATAACATACCTTTTCATATAACAAAATATCGAATACGGTAGTTATTTCTTCCGTGCCTCTACAGCTGGAAGCTTCTCTGATAACCAATTCTTTGACATATGAGGCTTCCCGAATAGTCTATTTGTAAAGCGCCAAATACTCTGCTACCCAACCGGCTTGGCTTTGCGCCAAAACACAAAAGAGGATTCTTAATACACTCTAGCATTTTCATAGTAGAAGTCGTATAAACAGAGTACTCATGACTTGTAGTCTTTCAAATAAAACTTCTTTATTCTGTACCAGGGAAGTTAATACAAAGTGCAGAGTATGGAGAGTGGACAGGTACAGAGTAAGGGGCATTCCTTGGGCTTAAAAGGGTACTCCGCCCCTAGAGATCTTATCCCCTATCCAAAGGATAGGGGATAAGATGTCAGATCGCCGGGGTTCCGCCGCTGGGGACCCCCGCAATATAGCAAGCAGCACCCACCTGTAACTGTTTCCGGAAGCGATGGAGGTTCCCTGACTAATTCCTCCCGACCACGGGGACGGAAGATTGTGATGTCACGACTCCGTCCCATGTGACATCATGGCACCCCCCCTCAGTGCAAGTCTATGGGAGGGGGCGTGACGTCCGTCACGTGCCCTCCCATAGACTTGCATTGAGGGGACGGGGTGTGATGTCACATGGGGGCGGAGTCATGACATCACGATCTTTCAGGTGTTACAGCAGTTACAGGTGGGTGCTGCTTGCTATATTGCAGGGGTCCCCAGCAGCGGGACCCCAGTGATCTCACATCTAATCCCCTATCCTTTGGATAGGAATAAGATGTCTAGGGGTGGAGTACCCCTTTAAAGTGTTACTGTAAGTAAGGATGTGAAAGCTGGATTTTTGCTGCTAGAGAGTACTAGGTTGCTCCCCACGGCCGTCACGCCCCCTCCCATAGACTTGCATTGAGGGGGCGGGGCGTGACATCACACGGGGGAGGAGTCGTGACATCGCGAACTTCCATGCCCGTGGTCGGGAGGAATCAGCCTGAGAACCTCCAGTGCTTCTGGAAGCAGTAACAGGTGGGTGCTGCTTGCTATATTGTGGGGGTCCCCAGCGGTGGGACCCCGGCGATCTGACATCTTATCCCCTATCCTTTGGATAAGGGATAATATGTCTAGAGGGCGGAGTGTTATTGTAAGTAAGGATGTGAAAGCTGGATTTTTGCTGCTAGAGAGTACTAGGTTGCTCCCCAAGGGTAATCCTGGTGTGGGTAGTGGCTGGCCAGGCAGGCTAGATAATCCCAGTGTCAGGCTCCAGGAAACCAGCAGCGGTTGTACTGATGTTGGTATGGGTAGTAGGCTGGCAGCGAGGTACAGGAGTGGGGTTTCAGGCAGATAAGTTGCGGTTGTTTCTTGGTCTAGGTCTTGTACAGAAGGATTAGTGTAATACACCATAGTCAGGCAGTGGCAATGTCAGGTAAATAGGCACAGGTCAGATACAGGAAAGCAAATGAGCAACACAACTTCACTATGGAAAAACTACACTATCACTAAGGCACAACCTAAAATAAACAGTTGCAGGCAGGAATAGGTGGAGGACAAATTAGAGATATGAACGCTGGCCCAGTGCATGTGTGTGGCAGCTATGGGCCAATGCAGGAGCTGCAGCAAAGAAGACAGGAGGACTGGAAAAGGAAGCACAGCCTTGGCAGCAGGGAGGTAAATCAGTTACAGGGAACCAGTGGTTGTGAGTGCCAGGACAGGCCGTCTGCCGATGGGTACTACCCACCAGCAGCACATTATTTCTTCCTCAAATAAAAAATAGAGGCCCCAAAGATACATGTTCACACACAATTTTGTTGCCATTTTTATTCTTTTGTGTATCTGTCACTTGTATAAATTATACTAGTTACACATCAAAAGTTTTGATTAGCGGAGGTCTGTGTTCATGTGGGGGCTTTAACTCAGCGTTCTTGTAACTATCTTACTCCCGGACAAATCTGTATACAGAATGTATATACCGAAGCATAGAGAAATAAATCAGACAGAGCCATTGTGCTTTAGCGTTCTGTGTGGGCTGTCCACTGAGAGTTTATTTCAAATCGATCAAGATTATATCACCTTTGTCATTAACATAAGTTCCCACCCTCACGAAGGGGATGTTCTAGCATATAGGGAGTGGGCAAATATCATGAGGAATATGCCTTGTCCTCATGGCACTCAACTTCCTCCGCCCATCAGGAGAACAAGACGGGAGAAGTCGGCAGTGCCTCTCCCTGTCTCTGTGTCACATGATCTAAACACTCTCATAGACTTACATTGCAAGTTTGTCTCGATCACGTGACATGGAGCTGGACGAGAATGCGCTAAGCACGAACTTCTCCTGGTTTGTTCTCCTGATGGGCGGAGGTCTGAACACTCAGACCCCTGACGATCAAAACTTTTGACATGTTGCTAGGGCATATCAAAATTGTTAACAAATGATAGTGCCCATTTAACCCCTTAAGGACACAGCCCATTTTGACCTTAACCCCTTCATGACCCAGCCCATTTTCACCTTCATGACCTGGGCATTTTTTGAAAATCTGACCACTGTCACTTTAAACATTAATAACTTTGGAATGCTTTTACTTATCATTCTGATTCCGAGATTGTTTTTTCGTGACATATTCTACTTTATGTTATTGGTAAAATTTCACTGATATTTGCATCCTTTCTTGGTAAAAAATCTAAAAATTTCATGAAAATTTTGAAAATTTAGCATTTTTCTAACTTTGAAAGTCTCTGCTTGAAAGGAAAATGGATATTCCAAATAAATTACATATTGATTCACATATACAATATGTCTACTTTGTGTTTGCATAAAAAAAATTGACAAGTTTTTACTTTTGAAAGACACCAGAGGGCTTCAAAGTTCCGCATCAATTTTCCAATTTTTCTCAAGATTTTCAAAATCGTAATTTTTCAGGGCCCAGTTCAGGTTGGAAATGGATTTTAAGGGTCTTCATATTAGAAATACCCCATAAATGACCCCATTATAAAAACTGCACCCCCCAAAGTATTCAAAATGACATTCAGTAAGTGTTTTAACCCTTTAGGTGTTTCACAGGAATAGCAGCAAATTGAAGGAGAAAATTCTAAATCTTCATTTTTTACACTCGCATTTTCTTGTAGACCCAATTTTTGAATTTTTACAAGGGGTAAAAGGAGAGAAATCACCCTAAAATTTTTAACCCAATTTCTCTCGAGTAAGGAAATACCTCATATGCGTATGTAAAGTGTTCGGCGGGCGCAGTAGAGGGCTCAGAAGGGAAGGAGCGACAATGGGATTTTGGAGAGTGAGTTTTTCTGAAAGGGTTTTTGGGGGGCATGTCCCATTTAGGAAGCCCCTATGGTGCCAGAACAGTGAACTCCCCCCCACATGTGACCCCATTTTGGAAACTATACCCCTCATGGAATTTAATAAGGGGTGCAGTGAGCATTTACACCCCACTGGCGTTTGACAGATATTTGAAACAGTGGACTGTGCAAATCAAAAATTTTATTTTTCATTTTCACAGACCACTGTTCCAAAAGTCTGTCATACACCAGTGGGGTGTAAATGCTCACTGTACCCCTTATTACATTCCGTGAGGGGTGTAGTTTCCAAAATGGGGTCACATATGGATATTTATTGTTTTGCGTTTGTCAGAACTGCTGTAACAATCAGCCACCCCTGTGCAAATCGCCTCAAATGTACATGGTGCACTCTCCCTTCTGAGCCTTGTTGTGCGCCCCCAGAGCACTTTGCGCCCACATATGGGGTATCTCCGTACTCACGAGAAATTGCGTTACAAATTTAGAGGGTCTTTTTTCCCTTTTACCTCTTGTGAAAATGAAAAGTATAGGGCAACACCAGCATGTCAGTGTAAAAAATTAATTTTTTTACACTAACATGCTGGTGTAGACCCCAACTTCACCTTTCATAAGGGGTTAAAGAAGAAAAAGCCCCCCAAAATTTGTAAGGCAATTTCTCCCGAGTACGGCGATACCCCATATGTGTCCCAAAACTGTTGCCCTGAAATACGACAGGGCTCCAAAGTGAGAGAGCGCCATGCGCATTTGAGGCCTGAATTAGGGATTTGCATAGGGGTGGACATAGGGGTATTCTATGCCAATGATTCCCAAACAGGGTGCCTCCAGCTGTTGCAAAACTCCCAGCATGCCTGGACAGTCAATGGCTGTCCGGCAATACTGGGAGTTATTATTTTGCAACAGCTGGGGGCTCCGTTTTGGAAACAGTAGCGTACCAGACGTTTTTCATTTTTTGGGGGGGAGGGGGGCTGTGTAGGGGTATGTGTATATGTAGTGTTTTTTACTTTTTATTTTAGGTTAGTGTTAGTGTAGTGTAGTGTTTTTAGGGTACAGTCACATGGGCAGAGGTTCACAGCAAGTTTGCCGCTGGAAGTTTGAGCTGCAGCGCAAAATTTGCGCCATCTCAAACTTGCAGCACTCACTGTAAACCTCCGCCCATGTGAGTGTACCCTGTACATTCACATTGGGGGGAGGGGGCAAACATCCAGCTGTTGCAAACTCCGAGCATGCCCTTTGGCTGTCCGTGCATGCTGGGAGTTGTAGTTTTGCAACAGCTGGAGGAACACTGGTTTGGAAACACTAAGTTAAGTAATAAACTTTCAAGTGTTTTGCAACCAAACTTAGTGTTTCCAAACCAGTGTGCCTCCAGCTGTTGCAAAACTACAACTCCCAGCATGCATGGTCTGTCAGTGCATGCTGGGAGTTATAGTTTTGCAACAATTGCAACAGCTGGAGGCACTGAGGTAGGAAACGGACAATGTTTCCCAAATAGTGTGCCTCCAGTTGTTGCTTGCTTGAAGGATCAGATGTTGCCGAACTACAACTTCCAGCATGCTTGGGCAGTCTGGGCATGCTGGGAGTTGTAGTTTTGCAACATCTGGAGGTCCACAGTTTGGAGACCACTGTATAATGGTCTCCAATCTGTGCTCTTCCAGATGTTAGAGAACTACAACTCTCAGCATGCCTGGACAGACTGAGCATGCTGAGATTTGTAGTTTTGCAACATCTGGAAGAGCACAGATTGGAGACCATTATACAGTGGTCTCCAAACTGTGGGCCTCCAGATGTTGCAAAACTACAACTCCCAGCATGCCCAGAAAGCCAAAGGCTGTCTGGGCATGCTGGGAGTTGCAGTTTTGAAACTCTCAGAGGCAGCAGTGAGATCGCTTTACAGCGATCTCACTGCTGCCAATGAAGATGCCGCACTGCTGCTGCAAACTCACCGCCGGGACGCAGCGCAGCCGGGACCGCATGGAGGACGCCGGGACCGCCGGGACCGCTCGGGACACCGCTCGGACGGGTAAGTGACGCCGGGGGACGGATCAGGGACACTTAGCAGAGCGGTGTGTGTCCCGATCCCCGTGATCGGGACTCACACACCGCGCTGCTAAGTATTTTCATAGCGAAACGCTGCTATCAGCTAGTCAGATTTGACCAGCTGATAGCAGCGATCGCTGGGGGTGGGGGTGGGGGATGAAACCCCCCGTGGTCGCATGGTAAGATGGCTGGCTATCAGTGATAGCCACCATCTTACCGGGCGCTGCGGGATGCCGCGAGTAGCGGCAAAAATGTTCATGACGTACCTGTATGTCATGGGTCGGGAACACCTTGCCACCCATGACGTACAGGTATGTCATAGGTCGGGAAGGGGTTAAAGGGGTATTCCAGGCAAAAACTTTTTTTTATATATCACCTGGCTCCGGAAAGTTAAACAGATTTGTAAATTACTTCGATTAAAAAATCTTAATCCTTCCAATAGTTATTAGCTTCTGAAGTTTTCTGTCTAACTGCTCAATGATGATGTCACGTCCCGGGAGCTGTGCATGATGGGAGAATATCCCCATAGGAGCTGGACAGCTCCCGGGACGTGAGTCATCAGAAAGCAGTTAGACAGAAAACAGCAACTCAACTTCAGAAGTTAATAACTATTGGAAGGATTAAGATTTTTTAATAGAAGTAATTTACAAATCTGTTTAACTTTCCGGAGCCAGTTGATATATAAAAACAAGTTTTGGCCTTGAATACCCCTTTAAGGATGCAGCCGTTTTTTTTTTTTTACAAATCTGACCACTGTCACTTTAAGCATTAATAACTCTGGGATGCTTTAACTTATGAATTTGATTAAGACAGTTTTTGTGACATATTCTACTTTATGTTAGTGGTAAATTTTCATCGATACTTGCATAATTTCTTGCTGAAAAAGCGTTAATTTTTTAACGTAAATTTGTTTTCCCTTAGTCCTAACAGCAGCACAAGTGGGGTGTTCTGCCCCTGTGAAGCTGGCAGGACGGTGGAATTTTTAATTCCGCCCAAGTAATTAAACATTTAATTAGTACCCCATATAAGGCCTCCTCCCTTAGGCCACATTGCTTTATAACAAGTAACAAACAAAAATATATGGGCGGGAAATTTGTGTGCTGCTGTTAGGACTAAGGGAAAACAAATTTACGTTAAAAATTAACGCTTCCCTTACGTCCTAACCAGCAGCACAAGTGGGGACTTAGCAAGTAACAACACAAATAGGGAGGGACTACGGCAGAGTGGCACTTAGGATTGATTGCCCAAAGGCCAACTCTTCCGATCGTTTGGCATTGACCCTGTAATGACTAATAAACGTATTATGGGTGCCCCAGGAGGCAGCCGCACAAATTTGATCAAGAGGAACAGCTTTCCTTTCTGCAAAGGAAGTAGAGACTGCCCTAGTAGAATGGGCAGTAACAAAGGCAGGAGGAGTTAAGTCCTGGGCTACAAAGGCCTCCCGGATTGTCTCCTTAATCCATCTACTCAGAGAGGGTTTAGAGGCTTTAAGACCCTTGTTCTTCCCTGAAAACGAAACAAGAAGGTGCTCCGATCTTCTAAATTCTTCAGTTCTGGAGATGTAGACTCTGAGAATTCTTGAGATGTCCAGAGTGTGGTCAGCAACTTCCTCAGGAGAAGCTGGATTAGGGCACAGAACTGGAAGGGATATGACCTGGTTGGTGTTGGAAAACGTCGGAACCTTAGGAACAAAGGTGGGTAAATATCTCAACAGGACTCTGTCCTGGAGAAACAATGTATAAGGCTCAAGGGACGAAAGGGCCTGAAGCTCGCCAACCCTTTTGGCTGAGGTTATGGCCAACAAGAAGGTGACTTTAAGGGACAAATACCTAAAGTCGACCTCTTCTAGCGGTTCAAAGGGATGAGAGCATAACCCTTTAAGAACAGTAGGCAAATCCCACTTGGGAATGGGTCTGAGAACTGTAGGTTTAAGTCTTTCAGCTCCCTTAAGGAATCTTTTGATTAGAGATTCTTGAGATAAGGACCTGCCTAAAAAGGCAGAGAGTGCTGAGACTTGTACCTTTAGAGTGGATGGGCTAAGACCCTTGTCAAGGCCATCCTGAAGAAACCGTAGTATTGCAGAAAGAGGAGGATCTGAGGTTACTTCCTCTTTCGTAGCACACCATTGAAGGAAAATCTTCTTTATCCTGGAATAGACCTTATTTGTAGACTCTGCTCTAGAGTGTGCAATGGTTCTCAAGACCTCCGCAGGAAGCCCACTACTTAGTAGGGTCCTGTCAATCTCCAGGCTGTCAGATTGAGTCTCCTCAGATCTAGGCAGGAGCCTGTGTTGTGAGACACAAGGTTCTGCACGTGGGGAAGCCTCCAATAACAACCCTGACTCATCCTCATGAGTTGGGTGAACCAGGACCTCTTGGGCCAGAATGGTATGATGGCAATCACTGAGGTCTGGTCTTGCCTGACTTTCATCAATACCTTCGGTATCATGGAAAGTGGAGGGAATATGTAGGCCAGCCTGAACCTCCATGGAATGGACAGAGCGTCTATCGCCACTGGGTTGTCCTCTTTGTAAAGAGAGCAGAATTTGTTCACCTTGGCGTTCAGACGAGTTGCCATGAGATCTATCTCTGGCAAACCCCACCTTAAGGTTATCTTCTTGAAGATGTCTTCGTTCAGGGACCATTCTCCTTGGACCGGAAGCCCGCGACTTAGACGATCTGCCACTACATTGAGATCCCCCTTGATGTGGATCGCAGAAAGGTGGGTTAGATTGAGCTCTGCCCAAGAGAGGATCAGTCCGGTCTCCTTGAGGAGCACTTGGGACTTCGTGCCACCCTGTCTGTTGATGTAAGCCACTACCGTGGTGTTGTCTGACCGGACTCTTACCGCCTTCCCTAGAACAAGAGGCGTGAAGTGGAGGAGAGCTAGACGAACTGCCCTCAGTTCTCTCATGTTGGAGGAGAGAAGTCTCTCCTGAGGGGACCAGGTACCTTGTACCGGAATCTCGTCCAGGTGGGCTCCCCAGCCCAGAAGGGAGGCGTCCGTTGTCAAAGTGATCCAACGAGGTTGAATCAAGGACTTCCCATCTGTCAGATCCCTCCACCATCTGAGGGATGCTCGGACTTCGGGCGACAGGGTGCATTTTCTGTCCAACCCTCTGGGGTTGTGGTTCCAGACAGTCAAGACCTGATCTTGTAGACGTCGTAGATGCCATAGGGCCCAGGGAACTGCCTCTGCAGATGCTGACATGTGACCCAACATCTTCATCAGAGTTCTGATGGATACCCTGCGAGGGACCATTAGAAACTCGGCGGCTCTTATGACTCGTTCTCTTCTTTCTGTAGTGAGGGACAAAGTCATCTGAGAAGAGTCGAGAACGAAGCCCAGAAACTTTCTTGAGGTGGCAAGGATTATTTCGGATTTTTCCCAATTTATAATCCAGCCCAGACGCTGGAGAAAATCTAGAGCCAGATGAAGATGGGAATGTAGTACGTCTAGAGTAGCGGCCTTTAGAAGCCAGTCGTCTAGGTAAGGTATAATCTCTAGACCTCTTAATCTGAGGGCAGAGACTACCGGAGCCACGACCTTTGTGAAGGTGTGGGGAGCAGAAGTGATGCCGAAGGGCAACACAGCAAACTGGAAATGCCTTACCACACCTCTTATGGAGACAGCAACCCTCAAGAATTTCCTGTGGGCAGGAAAAATAGGAACATGAAGGTAAGCATCCTTCAGGTCGATAGTAACCATAAGATCTAGAGGGGCCAGAATGCTGATCATATGATCATACGCCAATCGCCTGACGGTTTCGGCACCAGAAAGATCGGGGAGTATACCCCTGAACCCCTTTGATCGGGGGGAACGTCTTCCAAAGCATGCTTTTTTATGTATTGGAGAACAGAGTTCTCTAGAATAGCCTGCTTTGGCTGAGGGAGTAGTTTTGTTAACACAAATTTTCTTGGAGGAAGGGACGTAAACTCTATTTTGTAACCTGACTGGATAACATCCAGTACCCAGGGATCTTGGATTTCTTTCATCCAAGCTGGAAGAAATAAACTTAAACGACCTCCTACCTTAGGGGGATCGGTAGATGACTTCTCTACCTGACATAGAAGGGAAGGGAGAGGGGAAACGTTGGTGGGTTCTAGAGGAGAGTCACAGCTCGGCTTTTCGATCTTTACCACGGCCACGGCCACGGCCCCCTCCACGCTTCTGGTTGGACTGGCGCTTTTGGGATCTGGAAGGGCCCTGGTACCTCCCTCCCCTTGCTCTGCCCTTACCCAGAAAGGATTGGACAGGTAAGGATTTTCCTTTTCTTTCCGCATATCCTTCCATAATGCGGTCTAATTCGGACCCAAAAAGCCAATTGGGCTCAAGAGGCATACCACAAAGATTAAATTTGGAGGTATTGTCCGCCATCCAGGGGCGTAACCATAAGGGGCGCCTACTAGCCGAAGAGAGTCCCATAGACTTGGCCGCAAGCTTGAGGTGCTGTTGGGTCGATTCACAGAGAAAGTCCACTCCTAGAAGCAGTGTTTTAAAACAGAGGGAAATGTTGCCAGGGAAGATATCCTGGACAATCTCGGACTGGATCCGAAGAACTTTATCCTTCACGAATTCAGCAACCTCGTTAGAAGCAATAGCCACAGTAGCAGAAGCTGAAGCCGCAGTGTAACTGCGCCTCAATAATGAGTCCACCTTTCTATCAAGGGGATCCTGAAGGTTGCTTCCATCGTCCGCTGGAACAAGGACCCTCCTAGATAGTCTATTGACCGCCATGTCGACCTTAGGTGGAGGGACCCAGGAATCTAATTCAGCCTCCGGCAATGGGTACATGAGTCTGAACCTCCGGGTGAGAACTGCTGGCTTGTCCGGATGTTTCCATTCAGTTTTCATTATTTTCCTGAGGGTATCATCCACCTTGAAAACCCAAGGCTCCCTAGCGGTGGATGTTGAGGCTTCCCCCTGATCAACATCCTGGTCCCCTGACCGGATGGATCTAAGTAATCTCTGAATTTTCTCTATTGGAAAAAGTGGTTGAGAGACTACTTCTTCTACAGATAGCTCCGACTGATCTCCCACTGACATGGCGGGGTCTTCTACAACCGAAGGAGGGCTAGATGAGGTTCTAGGCCTTTTGGGAGCTAAGGAACTCTTTATTTCTGAGATAGAATTGCCCATAAACTCTTTCATCCATACAAACATGTCATGGACAGTGGGCTCCGCAGGGTTAGCAGGTGGACGACACCCAGGACACCTATTGTACTCATAGGCATCCGGTAGCGGGGTGCCGCAATCAGCACATGTCAAATGACGCTTCTTAGAGGCGGATTTGCGACCTCCAGACAAATGATCACTCAAGGAAGGAGTAGACATTGTCTAAGAGAAAATAAATCAAAGGGTTAGAAACAATTCTACCTAACCCTGTTGCAGAGCAACCTACAAATAAATACCTATTAGGTAAATAGTTTTGCTCTAGCAAAGAAAACTCAAGGTATAGCAGAGGTTTAACCAGTGCAAGTACTCCAGCTAGGGTAGCAGCAAGAGACACACTAATGGTCCAGCTGCTTTTTATAGGGGAATGGCGCCTAGATTTAAGTTAAGCCCCGCCCCCTACAGGATGTGATGTACAATACCGAACAAAACATCCAATTCATGGAGAAATGCAGATTATACAGGATGTGATCCTTTCCACCCTTGGAAGGGGCACATGCACAACAGGATTTGCGAAAAATCCTAGAAATTAAGGTAATCTGCGCTTTAGAAGCGCAGACGCCGGACCGGAAGTCGTCAGACGACGCACTTCCGGTCCACGGAGCTGCCGCAGCGATGGGGCGACACAGACAGCGCTGCCAAATAAGGTAAGGGCGGACTTAGCCCAAACAGAGAGGCATCAGCGGACCCCTAACAGTTAGGAGGGGCGCACAGAGCTGCTCACGCCAACTCTCGCAACTTCGGTCAGAGACCGAAGTCGCGGACCGCTGAGCTTGGGACAGAACGCTGTCCCGCAGTAGAAAAAGATAAGAAAACATATATATATATAAAAAAAAAACTCTCCCCTAAGACTTGGGAAGGGAGAGGGATCCATGCAGGCTCTGCTAAAAAGCAGCAGAGCCTGCACCGTCCTGCTGTCCGCACAGGACAGAAAAAAAGCATTGTGGCCTAAGGGAGGAGGCCTTATATGGGGTACTAATTAAATGTTTAATTACTTGGGCTGAATTAAAAATTCCACCGTCCTGCCAGCTTCACAGGGGCAGAACACCCCACTTGTGCTGCTGGTTAGGACGTAAGGGAATCCAAAATTTCATGAAAAATATGAAAATTTAGCATTTTTCAAACTTTGAAACTCTCTTCTTGTAAGGAAAATAGACATAACAAAGAAATGATATATTGATTCACAAATACTAAATGTCTAATTTATGTTTGCATCATAAAGTTGACAGTTTTTTTCTTTATGAACCCATTAGAGGACTTCAAAGTGTAGCAGCAATTTTCCAAATTTTCACGAAAAATTCTAAATCTGAATTTTTCAGGGGCCAGTTAAGTTTGAAGTGGATTTGAGGGGCCTTTCTGTAAGAAATCCCTCTTTATAGAAACTGCAACCCTCAAAGTATTCAAAATTCAGAAAGCTTATTAACCCTTTAGGTGTTTCACAGGAATAGTAGCAAATGGAGGCGAAAATTCTAAATCTCCATTTTTTACACTCACATGTTTTTGTAGACCCATATTTTGTATTTTTACAAGGGGTAAAAAAAGAAAAGAAAAGAAAAAAAAACTAATTTCTCTCGAGTAAGGAAATATCTCATATGTGGATGTAAAGTGCTCTGTGGGTGCACTAGAGGGCTAAGAAGGGAAGGAGTGACAATAAGATTTTGGAGAGCGAATTTAGCTGAAATGGATTTTGGGGGGGCATATCACTTTTAGGAAGCCCCCATGGTGCCATAACAGCAAAAAGCACCCACATGGCATACTATTTGGGAAACTACACCCCTCAAGGAACGTGACAAGGGGTATAGTGAGCCTTAACACCCCACAGGTGATTGACAAACTTTTGTTAAAGTGGGACGTGAGAATCAAAAATTAGATTTTTTTTCACTAAAATGCAGATGTTACCCAAAATTTTTCATTTTCAGATGAAAATGTCCCCCAAAATTTGTAACCCCATTTCTCTTGAGTAATGAAATATCTCATATGTGAATGTAAAGTGCTCAGTGGGTGCACTAGAGGGCTCAGAAGGGAAGGAGCAACATTGGGCCTTTAGAAAGCGAATTCTGCGCAAATGGTTTTTGGGGGGCATGTCTCATTTAGAGAGCCCCCATGGTGCCAGAACAGCAACAAAAAAAAAATAACCCACATGGCATACTATTTGGGAAACTACACCCCTCAAGGAACGTAACAAGGGGTACAGTGAGCCTAAACACCCCACAGGTGTTTGACGAATTTTCACTAAAGTTGGTAGTGAAAATGAAAAATGTTACTTTTTCACTAAAATGCTGGTGTTACCCCAAATCTTTAATTTTTACAAGGGGTAATAGAAGAAATAGTGTTAGGGGTATATGTCGTGTTTTAACCTTTATTTTGTGTAAGTGTAGTGTAGTGTTTTTAGGGTACAGTCACACAGGCGGGGGTTTACAGCAGTAGCTCGAACTTAAAGCGGGAGACTCGCTGTAATCCCCCCCCCCCCCCCCCACAGAGACTTGTAATTGGCTGGAACCATCTGGCCAATCACAGCTCTTTGCGGGAAATAGGAATATGTGTATATATATACGGCAGTGCAGGGGACAATAGAAGAGCGGCCGGCCGCATCTATAAATTATACAGAAGCATCGCAACGGACCTGGGATGATCTGTCAGTTAGTACAGGTACTACTACTCCCATCGGGTGGCCACCCTGCTGTTTGTGAGCTGGCACCACGGCATGCAGCTCAAAAAGGTGGGTGGCAAATACAAAATGGTGGGGGTCCCCAGCTTTAAACTATATATATAGTAAAATTTAAATTTTGAAAAAAAAATCATTACTAAAAATTCTTAAAAAATTGTTTACCAAAAAAACTTGATTTCAACAATCAGTCAATTTCTAATGACTCAATCTCTTCAAGATTTATTATTTGTGCTTTGAGGTAAACCACAGCATGTACAGAAGTGTATTCCTTATCTTCAGCCTTTATATCATGTTTTATGTATAGCTTTGTATTAGGTATGTAAATGCTGTAGGACGAGTCATTTTCTTTATTATGATCATTTCTCTGTGCGGAGTGTATGTTTGTATTGGAGCTGTCTCAGTGGTTATATATGTGGGCATGTTGGTTAGGCTTTATTATCACATTTTATCATAATGTATTTTCTGTATTTGGAACTTTTAGGCCATATATATTTTTAACTACGCTCCTAAATTATAGAATTTTACACAATGCAGAGGAAATAACAAAAAAAAATAAAAATATTTAAAAAAGAGATAGATAAGACTGCAGTGTATAGCACAGTCCATACTGACAGCCATACACTTCTGATTGATATTTGTGCCTTAATAGAATGCAGTGATGACCTGAAGTTTAGCAATAAGTCATAACATTAATATACACAGCAAAATGCTATAAAAGGTATGCTAATTCTAAGATGTTGAAAGGTCTTAACATAATAAGATGCTGGCTCATACATATTAATAAGCGCTTGTTCTTACTGCTTTGTATCAATAAAATGATCTTAAGAAATATGGGAAAGCAGCTAACAGTTTCTTAATTGTAAATTCAGATAAAAGGTTTATAGGAACTATATAAAGCCGTGTCGTGTCGTCTCAGAATCTGTCGCAGTCCAGTCATCATCAATGATCAATGGGGCTGTATTTCACCTTTCAAGTGCCATTCCATGACTCTGTATTTTATGGGCAACTATCTACCTAAACCTTGCTGGAGAGGAAAAGCAACAAGCATTTCCTCTGTTCTGTGTGGCACCCAGCTTTCCCAGTCTCATGAAGCCCCCAGCAGTGATAGGCTGCTTGCCCTACCTGCACTCTGCCCCCCTCTTTATAAGGGGGCGGCCATTACAATTCTCTCTCTCTTATGCTCCCTGCCGAGGAACAGCCAACACCAGAGATCTCAGTGCTAGTGTCCAGCACCTGGAAGGCCTCAAATCTACAGTCATTCCAGTAAGTCAAGTCTATGTCTGCTGTCACTACCTACAGTCTAGTCAAGTTTCATGTCAATTACCTAATATCTATTACAAGTATAATTGGTCCGAGCAAGCTGCGAGGTCCTTCTGTGTTCCTGGTAGACATGTGCAGAACCAAAAATGTTGTTTTTTTCGTTTGGTTCGTTTTTTTTTAAATTTTCGGTTCTGTGAATATTGGGAATGCTGTGCATTCGTCATATTCGGTTTCGGATGCATCCGCAAATTTTTTTTTGTTTTCGAATGCATTCGTTTAAAGAACGGATGCATTCGTTAAACACAACAAATGCATTCGTTAATTCTGATTTTTGGTTCTGCACATGTCTAGTGATCCCTCAACATACGATGGTAATTCGTATGTTGAGGGATTCGTACAATGCAAAAAAGTAAAGTCCTATTCACCTGTCCCCGCTGCTCCTGATGGTGTCTCCGGCCATTAGCTGGGCTCTCCTAGTCCTCTTCGGTACTCCCCTGGGCTCTGCTGGGCTCTCCTGGTCTTCTCCGGTCCTCCGTTGTCTGCCGCAAGGCCTTACTGGGCCTCCATGGCGATGTCATCACGTCGCTGCCGCACGCGGTTCCTATTGGATGACGGGACGGTGTGCGCGACAGCGTCATGACGACGTCAGAGGGAGACCCGTATGAAGACCCCGAACCAGCCCAGGACCCACCGGAGGAAGGCCCGGAGCAGCGCGGAAAGGTGAGTGAACCTGCCCGGGCTGCTTCAACTGCTATCCGGCAGCAGCTTAAGCATTATGCGCTGCCGGATAGCAGTTGATGCATGGCCCCGACATTCGGTATACTGATAACGAATGCATTCGTTGTTCGTTGACATGCATATTCGTTATGCGTTAGTTAACGAATGCATTCGTTAACTGTATATTCGTATGCTTTTTCGGGATTTTGTGATTTTTTTTTTCATGCATTCTTTTCGTAACGAACACGAAAACGGGAAAATTTGTTTTGTTCCGTGTTCGTTACGAAACGAATTGCACATGTCTAGTTCCTGGCCACCTCTATGGGATTCTGGCCTAGCTGTGAAGATAATAACACCTATCTGACCTCAGTAAAGCCTCTGTTAAACCATAACCTGGCTGTGGACTCTCCTTTCACTGCCTAGCCATTGGAATAGCGGAGATACTGTTCATGTGGTTCCAATACCCAAAAAACACTCTGGCGTCATGAACATTAGGGGTTAATAACACCTTGTCCCTGGGGTTAATATCATCTTTCCCCATCCACCTACACCGCTACACCCCATGGTCCCACCATCACCGGGGGTAACCACACACACATTAGCTATTCTCTGCCCCTGCCTGTCTGACAGTTGAATCATACTTTCAAACTACTAGGCAGTCTGGGAGTAAAGCGATAAGGAGAAGTCCCATAGACACGTTACTCTTGGACTGCAGAGATTGCCCAGGAGATGAATGGTTTTTATTCATCTGGCAGTCCAGCAAAGTTGCCATCTGGTGTGCGTTTGTCAGGTGAAGAGATGTTTCTATATGGTCCATACTATCGGTTCCCCATTTCGACCTATGGTGCATCAGATGGGATATCAGTTGTAAAAGATTCAGCTTGTTCGTCTGGCATTCCCATCTAGCCCAGCCAAGGAACACTGCACGTATGTGAACCCATATAAACCTACAATCTTCCTCTGAATTATAACACCAATAGAAATGGCAACAAAAAACTCCTACAATAATGCTCCTACAAGTGTCACCACAAAAGTAACCACCAATAATGCAAAATTCAATGCAAAAATGTATACTTTTTATTGATAATCTACCACAATTGACAATACAAAAAAGAGAAAGACAACCCCACCCCTAAAAAACATATACCCCCTGGTCCTGAATATAATCAGATGGTGAATAACAGGAACATTGCACAATAATAATATATCCCCCTTTACATCAGTACGGCAATGTTTACATCAGTACAAAATCATGTATAAAAATGTAACCATCATACATTACCTGTAGCAGACATATTCCCACAGGCCATCCAGGGACACCGTGCACCCTCAACGGACGTTAGTTAACGACATTGTTTCGTGGGTCTCCCCACTTCGACAGGGGAGACCCACGAAACGACGTCCGTTGAGGGTGCACGGTGTCCCTGGATGGCCTGTGGGAACATGTCTGCTATAGGTAATGTATGATGGTTACATTTTTATACATGATTTTGTACTGATGTAAACATTGCCGTACTGATGTAAAGGGGGATATATTATTAATGTGCAGTGTTCCTGTTATTCACCATCTGATTATATTCAGGACCAGGGAACCGGTGCCATTTCTGGGGTATGTGTTTTTTAGGGGTGGGGTTGTCTTTCTCTTTTTTGTATTGTCAATTGTGGTAGATTATCAATAAAATTTATACATTTTTGCATTAAATTTAGCATTATTGGTGGTCACGTATGTGAACCCAGCCTTAACTTTGTGACCCACTTACTGCACTATAGGATAACTGACTTGATCTAATCCTTCTAGTGTAGTACGACTTGGGAATATAGCCTGCAGATGTCTACCTCCTGTCTAAAGCTGGACAAACATATTATATATTCTTATTCAGCTGATCTCGTAATCCCCTCCATAAGCTTTTTAGGATGTTTATTCCAGTTGGCAGAAAGGAACAAGCTACTGCCAGACCCTGGGCTAGAAAATAACTCTAGGGATAAGTTGTTTTTTCCCCACTGGATGCTATTGATTTAATGCCAGGATTCTCAATACATTATATTAGTAATGCCCACCTGGTGACCCAAGGACCCCATCCAGCCCTCATATCCCTTCTGTGCAGACCCAAGTGAATGACAAATGCTCGAGTGCAACTAGTTTTCTCCGAAAAATTATCAGGCAAGATCATATATTCTCAAAACGTATCAGGAATATTCTAATAATCTTCTCAGAATACTCTCAGAAAGTGTTCATCCTTCGCCTGGTGTCGCTGATCATGTATGGCCATCTTGCACAACTTTAATGGCCAATATGGACTAAAATGTGTATGACTGTGTATGCCAAACTATTCTTCATCAGAAGATCATACGTCCAAGCATTGTTCAACCATCAAGGTAATTTTATCTTGTATGTATTGCCACCTTAAGTCTCCCTATGCCAGTTTGGCGGCCTCCACAAGGAGAGAAACTACCATCTCAGATCCCCATCTGCAATCATAATAAAAAGGTTCTTGTGTATGCTGTCTCTTTACCCATGTTAGCTGTTGAGGTATGAGATAGGCTCCATGTTGAATGCATACAAAATTTCTGCTAGATATCCTAATCCCATAGAGATAGCAGCAGCAGTATATAGATAGACCCTGAGGGGAAGTGTAGAACTACTATATACAGTAAAATCTCCCTTAGTGGACACCTCCCAATAGGGAACAGTTTTTAATTCCCCGGCAGAGTCCCATAAGACTTAATGTATTTGCACCCTCTGAATAAGGGACATTCCCAATAGCGGACGCGGACACATCCAATAGGGGACAAAACACTCCCATTAGGGACAATAGGGGACAAAACACTCCCATTAGGGGACAAAACACTCCCAATAGGGGACAACCAGGCTTATGTGCCGGCCCTACCTTGTACAAAGGTCTGCTGTCAGGGGGCACAGCCAATACCCCAGTAAGGGGCCCAGGCCCCCGCTGCACCCCCCTGCAGAAACCCCAGCACAGAAGCAGAAGACCAATGTTTAAACAGTGGTCTCCTGCTTCTGTATGTCCGCCAGCCACATCATTCACCCCCCTCCTTCCCTGATTCCCCCCCCCCCGTGCCACTTTATTCCCCTGGGCCAAATCATCCCCCCCCCTTTGTTACCCCACTTGCCATATTATTTCCTCTTGATCCCCCCCCTGTGCTATTTAATTCCCCCTTTATTGCAAATTCATCCCCCCTCTTTACCACCCCCTCTGCCGTTTCTTCCCCCCTCTGCCATTTCTTCCCCCGTTATCCCCTGTGCCATTTTATAAAGAGGGGTGATGAATTTACACAGAGGGTGATTAAGGGGGAAAGAAATGGCATGGGGAGGGGGGGGGGTCAAGGGGAAATTATGTGGCACAGGGGGTAAGGAGAGGGGGATAATTTGGCACAATGCATGGGGAAATGAGATGGCACAGGCTATAAATGGGGAGATGAAATGATACGGGGGCAATAAGTGGAGATTAAACGACACTGGGAGATTCTACTGTAATATTGCTTTTTATTGTGTATTATAGGTATGGAGTGAGTATTGTGTATGTAGGTATTGAGTGAGTACAGTGTTCCATCATTTAGCATGAATTTTGAGCCTTTTTCCAGATAAGGGACATCTCTCAATAGTGGACACTTTTTTATTCCCTATGAGTGTCCGCTATTGGGAGATTCTATTGTATTCTGATTCCATAGAGATGGCAGCAGCAGTATACAGATACAGAGCTGGGGAAGGTGTATATCTACTATATATCCTGATCCCATAGTGAAAACAGTAGTATACATATAGAGCTGGAAGGGAAGGTGTATAACTACTATATATCCTGTTCTCATACAGATAGCAGCAGCAATATACAGATTAAGCTGGAGGGGAGGTGTATAACTACTATATATCCTGATCCCATAGAAATAGCAGCAGTATATAGATAGAGCTGGAGGGGAGGTGTATAACTAATATATACCCTTATCCCATAGAGACAGCAGCAGTATACAGATAGAGCTGGGAGGGAATGGGGTATAACTACTCCCTTAGATATTAGAAGATGGAGCTGAGAGGCATCTGGGAGCTAGTAGAAGGGTATCTGGTAGGTGATGATTTTATCCTGTAGTTCAAAGGAAGTTAGAAAGCAGGTCTCACATTGAGCACAGTAACTTTGTTTCAGACTAGTGATCACATGACCAGGTTACAGTAATGAAATGTATAGATGCAGCTGTGCTAGAATAAAACATATGGCACTGTAAGTACAAGTGATGGTGAGTGTGCATTATATAGGCGAAAAAATACTTGGAGTGCTTCTTTAAAGAGTACCTGTCACCAAATAAACTGTTCTAAACTACCTCAGGCTATGTTCCTTAACTACTCCTAACACCCCTCTCACCCTTTAAAAAGCTCTGTATCTTACCATTATTCTTGCTGCAATCTCCTAGCAGGAGAAAGTGGGCATTTCCCAGCAGGCATGACATCATTGAAGCCTGCTGGTGTACCACTTCCGCCCTCACATCATTGCCCTGTGTTGCTATCAGTGAGGCTATCAGTGAGGCTCTCCTGCAGCTTTCAGTCTGTGCAGATTTCTGTGAGAATCTGTGGAGCTTTCAAGAATCTGTGCAGCTGACAATCAAGCTCAGTGCAGAGAAGAACTTCCTGAGTTTGGTCTCCTGCCAGGCCAGGAGGAGACCAAACTCACAGCATTAATTGTGGCAGGGAACAGCACAGAGCCACCTAGTGGCTGTTTTTTCTATTACATTTTAAACATGTTTATGTTGATAATTTTAAAAGAAAGTGAATGGGAAAGTGTCTGCTAATTACACAAAGAACACTATATTAAAAGTTTTATTTGGTGACAGGTACTCTTCAAAAAGGTCCTACCACCATAGGCTATAATGGCAACCGTTTCATGGCTCCATCATGAACAAGATCACTAGGGATCTGTTAAATGGATCCAATGGGGTGTCAATTGATGACGCATACCATGATAAATTATCGCTCACAGCCTCTATTTAAAATATATGTTGGTAGCCTTTACTGGCATATATATTAAATGGAAGCCAAAATAGATGAGAAGCCAGCCTAAGGGAAGGGTCACAGGGGGCACATCCGCAGCGTATTTCATGCTGCGGATGTGCTGGCAATCACAGAGGGATGGCCGGGAGCTCGCTCTGCAGGCCCTCTGTGACTGCCATCAGCGCATACGCAGCATGAAATACGCTGTGGATGCACCCCCTGTGACCCTGCCCTCAGAGATAATTTTTGGGTTAGAGTGTTATCACACTGCTTTAAGTAGCATCCAACAAGTTGTTTTATGTGAACAAAGGGGTAGGACTGGACACATGCGTAAAACCAATACTTAACTCCATTTAACCAATGGGGGACAAAAGTTTTGATTTGGGACCTATGCATCGGTGTATGGATAGAATAATGTGGACCCCCATGCTATTCCATTGTATATCTGACATAAGACTCTATATATGACAGATGTCACTAAGTGCCACCCGTCTAAGGCAAAAGTCAGACATATTTGTTGGGGACTCACCCTGGGGTATATATGTCCAAAGGACACTACTGACAAATTGTGAACCAAGGGCTGGTTCAAGGATTTTTGTTACCATAGGCAAAAGCTAATTTACTTTGCCCATTGGCCCACCCTTTGACACGTCCCATCTTAATACTGGGGTGACACACTGTGACAAGCCTCCTCCTCATGTAATTAGCATACTACTGGGGTGACACACTGTAACAGATCTCCTCATGCTGCTGGCTTAGCAAGTGGTTTGGATGCTGGTTGTCTGACTTTCTTATGGCAGGCAGAGCGGCGCCCCCCATCAAGAGAGCGCTCTAGGCGGCTGCCTATTTTGCCTATCGGCAGAACCAGCCCTGTATGAGCCTAGCCGTATCTAATGCTGTTATCAAGAAATTACTATATAAATATTTTAAATAAATTTGTATCCATCGCATAGACACATGAAAATAAACACGATTGTTCAGTCTCCTTTGCAGATATACTTCAGTAACTTATACTACTTTAGAATGAATTTCGATTCCCCCAATGACCTAAGTGGAATAAAATGATACACGGGCTGAAGACTTCTTATGATTAATCTCATATATTTTCTATCCTTTATGTAAAGAGCTATGGGAACGATTTCATTTACTCCCCTAATGAAGAGGATGGAGAATTCTTCTTATTATAATGATACTAATTTTCTCTTGATTGTAGATGTGGCTCAATGGAAAAGAGACTCTTGAAGCTTTTCTTGTCTTTTCCTATCACAACCACCTTCTGTTACTTTTATCCTAACTAATGAAACATCTCACGAGTGTCCGCCAAGAAGACAATCTCTCCTAATGCTAATAAAGCCTACCTTCATCTCCATCAATATACGTTTTTTGTCCTGTCCCCTTTTACTTCACTTAAAAATCTCGACCCACCGCTTTTCTTCACTTAGACTGAATATGAAGTGATTGAAGATTTAATAGAAAAAGTTTAACGTTCGTATAACTTTCCATACAGTGAAAGTTAGAAGTGTCGTATTAGGTCAAACACAAAGGAAAAATACCTTTTACTATCTGTGTGATAGTGGTTGTTGGTTACCAGATGGACAGACAACAATCTCATCCCCCTAATATTTACATTTGAGTCAAAGCTCACCCTGATGCATCAAGGGGTAATCGAAGAATTTCAATACCACCTTTATACTTCCGAAGTGAAGACCAGCTTACCCCGCCCCAGGACAGCAGAGCACGGATCCAGGTACTGGACGGCACCAGCCAATTAGAAGAACAAAGGAAGATGGATCCAGCTCAATGCAGGTAAAATCAACTTTAATCCATAGGACAAGGAGGATACAAGTAACGCGTTTCAAGCGCTGTACGCGCTTGAAACGCGTTACTTGTATCCTCCTTGTCCTATGGATTAAAGTTGCTTTTACCTGCATTGAGCTGGATCCATCTTCCTTTGTTCTTCCACCTTTATACTTCAGTCTGTGTCAAAGTGACAATTTAAAACAAAAATCTATATATTAAAATATAGGTCTAGATACTAATAATGTGCTTGAGCCTTTTTTTATAAGAGACATTAGTACATCAATCTATATTTCGCATACATCAAATTGCTAAAAGATAGGGCCTAGAAAATTGCAGTATTGTCATGTGTCAACCATTTAGGTAGTGTAAATATAATTTTTTCATCTAAGTGACAATTTAAATATTCAAAAGTTGTTTTGCATCTAATTGCTAATAACGTCACAAAAGGTATTGTTGTATTGCTCTGTGTTAAAGAGTACCTGTCATATCCCACAGAAAAGTTTTAAAGTTATATGTTACTTGGTATCTAATCCTGATCATGGACATATAATTTTTTTTATGTGTCTAGCACCTATATTACTCTCGCAGGTACCTTCTATCTGTTGTTCACTTGGTTTTTCATTCTGTGCTTTGAAGGAGTTGTGTCCTCCCTCTGTATGACTCATCTTCCTCCCTGAGTCTGCTGTGCTTGGTCTCTTCATCCAATTACTACAGGCTGCTCTGTTATACCATCCACTCTGTTTTAAACAGGAGTTCGATTGGACAAGACAGGAGTGAGCACAGAGGAGTTCTAGCCCTACCCTCACTTCCTAGACTTTGTCCTTGCCTGTGCTTTAGCTGAGACAAAGATTATACTGAAGCCGGACAAGATTATGTTCTGGATGGCAATGTGACCCCTAGTGGTCTTTTATAAGCCATGATTTCTTTAATGAGGAAATAACATTTTCTTATGAAGCATGTTAGAATGGTTAATGTTTTGCCAAGATGTACAACATATAAAAAGTTTTTACATTTTACAGTGCCCATTTAAACATTTATACAGTGCTAATATATTTAAGTCTGTTTCCGAATTATTTTTTCTTTTCTTTTTACTTTACTTTAAATTATTGAAATTTAAATCCTGGTGCTAATAACAACCCGAACTTATTATTTAGCATTTTACTGCTAATAGGTGGCACTAAATATTGTTGTATGTGTTTATACACATACTTCTGCCTGTGTCCAAGTGATTTTTTTCATCTTATTAAAACTTAAATCTCCTTATTAAATTGTGATAAAAATTATAAGAAGAATTTTTGTTTTTATAAAACTTCAATATATTCCACAGAGCTGTGTAAAAATAATTAACCCCTTAACGACATTGGACGTAAATGTACATCATGGTGACGTGGTACTTAGCGCACCATGACGTACATTTACACGCCACCATGATCGCGAGCACCGGAGAGGTGCTCGCGTCATGCTCGGCAGGTCCCGGCTGCTATCAGCAGCCAGGAACCTGCCGGTAATGGCAGACATCAGCGATCGTGCGAATGTCCGCATTAACCCCTCAGATGCCATGATCAATACAGATCACGGCATCTGCAGCAGTGCGGTACTTTGAATGGATGATCGGATCGCCCGCAGTGCTGCCGCGGGGATCCGATCATCCAGTATGGCGGCCGGAGGTCCCCTCACCTGGCTCCCGCCGTCTCCCGTGGTCTTCTGCTCTGGTCTGAGATCGAGCAGACCAGAGCAGAAGATGACCGATAACACTGATCAATGCTATGTCCTATACATAGCACTGAACAGTATTAGCAATCAACTAATTGCAATGAATAGTCCCTATCGGGACATAAAAAGTGTAAAAGAAAACTGTAAAAAATTTTAGAATAAAAAGTAAAAAAATTTGAAAAATCCCCTCCCCCAATAAAAAGTAAAACGTAAGTTTTTCCCATTTTACCCACAAAAAAGCGTAAAATATAATTAAAACACATATTTGGTATCGCCGTGTGCATAAAATTCTGAACTATTAAAATATATTGTTAATCATACCGTACGGTGAACGAAAAAAAAAAATTTCATTTTAAAAAATTTTAAAAAGTCCAAAATTGCTGCTTTTTTGTCACATTTTATTCCAAAAAAAATTTATCAAAAATTTATAAAAAGTAAAACCTAAGCAAAAGTTGTACTGATAAAAACTACAGATCATGGCACAAAAAAATTAGCCCTCATATTGCCCCATATATGGCAAAATGAGAAAGTTATAGGTGGTCAAAATAGGGCAATTTCAAACATACTAATTTTGTTAAAATGGTTTGAGATTTTTTTTAAGCGGTACTGTTACGCCGAGCGCTCCGGGTCCCCGCTCCTCCCCGGAGCGCTCGCAACATCCTCGCTACTGCAGCGCCCCGGTCAGATCTACTGACCAGGTGCGCTGCGATACCGCCCCCAGCCGGGATGCGATTCGCGATGCGGGTGGCGCCCGCTCGCGATGCGCACCCCGGCTCCCGTACCTGACTCGCTCTCCGTCGGTCCTGTCCCGGCGCGCGCGGCCCCGCTCCCTAGGGCGCGCGCGCGCCGGGTCTCTGCGATTTAAAGGGCCACTGCGCCACTGATTGGCGCAGTTGGTCTAATTAGTGTGTTCACCTGTGCACTCCCTATGTATACCTCACTTCCCCTGCACTCCCTCGCCGGATCTTGTTGCCATCGTGCCAGTGAAAGCGTTTCCTTGTGTGTTCCTAGCCTGTGTTCCAGACCTCCTGCCGTTGCCCCTGACTACGATCCTTGCTGCCTGCCCCGACCTTCTGCTACGTCCGACCTTGCTCTTGTCTACTCCCTTGTACCGTGCATATCTTCAGCAGTCAGAGAGGTTGAGCCGTTGCTAGTGGATACGACCTGGTCACTACCGCCGCTGCAAGACCATCCCGCTTTGCGGCGGGCTCTGGTGAATACCAGTAGTAACTTAGAACCGGTCCACTAGCACGGTCCACGCCAATCCCTCTCTGGCACAGAGGATCCACCTCCTGCCAGCCGAATCATGACAGTAGATCCGGCCATGGATCCCGCTGAAGTTCCACTGCCAGTTGTCGCCGACCTCACCACGGTGGTCGCCCAGCAGTCGCAACAGATAGCGCAACAAGACCACCAGCTGTCTCAACTGACCGTGATGCTACAGCAGCTACTACCACAGCTTCAGCAATCATCTCCTCCGCCAGCTCCTGCACCTCCTCCGCAGCGAGTGGCCGCTTCCGGCCTATGACTATCCTTGCCGGATAAATTTGATGGGGACTCTAAGTTTTGCCGTGGCTTTCTTTCGCAATGTTCCCTGCACTTGGAGATGATGTCGGACCAGTTTCCTACTGAAAGGTCTAAGGTGGCTTTCGTAGTCAGCCTTCTGTCTGGGAAAGCTCTGTCATGGGCCACACCGCTCTGGGACCGCAATGACCCCGTCACTGCCTCTGTACACTCCTTCTTCTCGGAAATTCGAAGTGTCTTTGAGGAACCTGCCTGAGCCTCTTCTGCTGAGACTGCCCTGCTGAACCTGGTCCAGGGTAATTCTTCCGTTGGCGAGTACGCCATCCAATTCCGTACTCTTGCTTCCGAATTATCCTGGAATAATGAGGCCCTCTGCGCGACCTTTAAAAAAGGCCTATCCAGCAACATTAAAGATGTTCTGGCCGCACGAGAAATTCCTGCTAACCTGCATGAACTCATTCATCTAGCCACTCGCATTGACATGCGTTTTTCCGAAAGGCGTCAGGAGCTCCGCCAGGATATGGACTTTGTTCGCACGAGGCGTTTTTTCTCTCTGGCTCCTCTCTCCTCTGGTCCTCTGCAATCCGTTCCTGTGCCTCCCGCCGTGGAGGCTATGCAAGTTGACCGGTCTCGCTTGACACCTCAAGAGAGGACACGACGCCGCATGGAGAATCTTTGCCTGTACTGTGCCGGTACCGAACACTTCCTGAAGGATTGTCCTATCCGTCCTCCCCGCCTGGAAAGACATACGCTGACTCCGCACAAAGGTGAGACAGTTCTTGATGTCAACTCTGTTTCTCCACGCCTTACTGTGCCTGTGCGGATATCTGCCTCTACCTTCTCCTTCTCTACTATGGCCTTCTTGGATTCCGGATCTGCAGGAAATTTTATTTTGGCCTCTCTCATCAACAGGTTCAACATCCCGGTGACCAGTCTCGCCAGACCCCTCTACATCAATTGTTTTAACAATGAAAGATTGGACTGTACCGTGCGTTACCGCACGGAGCCCCTCCTAATGTGCATCGGACCTCATCACGAAAAAATTGAGTTTTTGGTCCTCTCCAATTGCACTTCCGAAATTCTCCTTGGACTACCATGGCTTCAACGCCATTCCCCAACCCTTGATTGGTCCACAGGAGAGATCAAGAGCTGGGGTACTTCTTGTTTCAAGGACTGTCTTAAACCGGTTCCCAGTACTCCCTGCCGTGACCCTGTGGGTCCCCCTGTAACCGGTCTCCCTAAGGCTTATATGGACTATGCTGACGTATTTTGCAAAAAACAAGCTGAGACTTTACCTCCTCACAGGCCTTATGACTGTCCTATTGACCTCCTCCCGGGCACTACTCCACCCCGGGGCAGAATTTATCCTCTGTCCGCCCCAGAGACTCTTGCTATGTCTGAATACATCCAGGAAAATTTAAAAAAAGGGGTTTATCCGCAAATCCTCCTCTCCTGCCGGAGCTGGATTTTTCTTTGTGTCCAAAAAAGATGGCTCCCTACGTCCTTGCATTGATTACCGCGGACTTAATAAAATCACGGTAAAGAAACTCTACCCCCTACCTCTTATCTCAGAACTCTTTGATCGCCTTCAAGGTGCCCACATCTTTACCAAACTGGACTTAAGAGGTGCTTATAATCTCATCCGCATCAGGGAGGGGGACGAATGGAAAACTGCATTTAACACCAGAGATGGACACTTTGAGTATCTAGTCATGCCCTTTGGCCTGTGCAACGCCCCTGCCGTCTTCCAAGACTTTGTTAATGAAATTTTTCGTGATCTCTTATATTCCTGTGTTGTTGTGTATCTGGACGATATTCTGATTTTTTCTGCCCACTTAGAAGAACATCGCCAGCATGTCCGCATGGTTCTTCAGAGACTTCGAGACAATCAACTTTATGCCAAAATGGAGAAATGTCTGTTTGAATGTCAATCTCTTCCTTTCCTAGGATACTTGGTCTCTGGCCAGGGACTACAAATGGACCCAGATAAACTCTCTGCCGTCTTAGATTGGCCACGCCCCTCCGGACTCCGTGCTATCCAACGTTTTTTGGGGTTCGCCAATTATTACAGACAATTTATTCCACATTTTTCCACTATTGTGGCTCCTATCGTGGCTTTAACCAAGAAGAATGCCAATCCTAAGTCCTGGTCTCCCCAAGCGGAAGACGCCTTTAAACGGCTCAAGTCTGCCTTTTCTTCTGCTCCCGTGCTCTCCAGACCTGACCCATCTAAACCCTTCCTATTGGAGGTTGATGCCTCCTCAGTGGGAGCTGGAGCAGTCCTTCTACAAAAAAATTCTTCCGGGCATGCTGTTACTTGTGGGTTTTTTTCTAGGACCTTCTCTCCGGCGGAGAGGAACTACTCCATCGGGGATCGAGAACTACTGGCCAATAAATTGGCACTTGAGGAATGGAGGCATCTGCTGGAGGGATCAAAATTTCCAGTTATCATTTACACCGATCACAAGAATCTCTCCTATCTCCAGTCTGCCCAACGGCTGAATCCTCGCCAGGCCAGGTGGTCGTTGTTCTTTGCCCGTTTTAACTTTGAAATTCATTTTCGCCCTGCCGACAAGAACATTAGGGCCGATGCTCTCTCTCGTTCCTCGGATGCCTCGGAAGTAGAGGTCTCTCCGCAACACATCATTCCTCCTGACTGTCTGATCTCCACTTCTCCAGTCTCCATCAGGCAAACTCCTCCAGGGAAGACCTTCGTTTCTCCACGCCAACGTCTCGGGATTCTCAAATGGGGTCACTCCTCCCACCTCACAGGCCATGCGGGCATCAAAAAGTCCTTGCAACTCATCTCTCGTTTCTATTGGTGGCCGACTCTGGAGACGGATGTTGTTGATTTTGTGCGGGCCTGTACTGTCTGTGCCCGGGATAAGACTCCTCGCCAGAAGCCTGCTGGTCTCCTTCATCCTCTGCCTGTCCCCGAACAGCCTTGGTCTCTGATTGGTATGGACTTTATTACAGACTTACCCCCATCCCGTGGCAACACTGTTGTTTGGGTGGTCGTTGATCGATTTTCCAAGATGGCACATTTTATTCCTCTTCCTGGTCTTCCTTCAGCGCCTCAGTTGGCAAAACAATTTTTTGTACACATTTTTCGTCTTCACGGTTTGCCCACGCAGATCGTCTCGGATAGAGGCGTCCAATTCGTGTCAAAATTCTGGAGGGCTCTCTGTAAACAACTCAAGATTAAATTAAACTTCTCTTCTGCTTATCATCCTCAATCCAATGGGCAAGTAGAAAGAATTAACCAGGTCCTGGGTGACTATTTACGGCATTTTGTTTCCTCCCGCCTGGATGACTGGGCAGATCTTCTAACATGGGCCGAATTCTCGTACAACTTCAGAGTCTCTGAATCTTCTGCTAAATCCCCATTTTTCGTGGTGTACGGCCGTCACCCTCTTCCCCCCCTCCCTACTCCCTTGCCCTCTGGTTTGCCCGCTGTGGATGAAGTGACTCGTGATCTTTCCACCATATGGAAAGAGACCCAAAATTCTCTTTTACAGGCTTCATCTCGCATGAAAAAGTTTGCCGATAAGAAAAGAAGAGCTTCCCCCATTTTTGCTCCCGGAGACAAGGTATGGCTCTCCGCTAAATATGTCCGCTTCCGTGTCCCCAGTTACAAACTGGGACCACGCTATCTGGGTCCTTTCAAAATCTTGTGCCAAATTAATCCTGTCTCTTACAAACTTCTTCTTCCTCCTTCTCTTCGTATTCCCAATGCCTTTCATGTCTCTCTCCTTAAACCAATCATCATCAACCGTTTCTCTCCCAAACTTGTTTCTCCCACTCCTGTTTCCGGTTCTTCTGACATCTTCTCCGTGAAGGAGATACTGGCCTCCAAGACGGTCAGAGGGAAAAAAAATTTTTGGGTTGATTGGGAGGGCTGTGGTCCTGAAGAGAGATCCTGGGAACCTGAGGACAACATCCTAGACAAAAGTCTGGTCCTCAGGTTCTCAGGCTCCAAGAAGAGGGGGAGACCCAAGGGGGGGGGTACTGTTACGCCGAGCGCTCCGGGTCCCCGCTCCTCCCCGGAGCGCTCGCAACATCCTCGCTACTGCAGCGCCCCGGTCAGATCTACTGACCGGGTGCGCTGCGATACCGCCCCCAGCCGAGATGCGATTCGCGATGTGGGTGGCGCCCGCTCGCGATGCGCACCCCGGCTCCCGTACCTGACTCGCTCTCCGTCGGTCCTGTCCCGGCGCGCGCGGCCCCGCTCCCTAGGGCGCGCGCGCGCCGGGTCTCTGCGATTTAAAGGGCCACTGCGCCACTGATTGGCGCAGTTGGTCTAATTAGTGTGTTCACCTGTGCACTCCCTATGTATACCTCACTTCCCCTGCACTCCCTCGCCGGATCTTGTTGCCATTGTGCCAGTGAAAGCGTTCCCTTGTGTGTTCCTAGCCTGTGTTCCAGACCTCCTGCCGTTGCCCCTGACTACGATCCTTGCTGCCTGCCCCGACCTTCTGCTACGTCCGACCTTGCTTCTGTCTACTCCCTTGTACCGCGCCTATCTTCAGCAGTCAGAGAGGTTGAGCCGTTGCTAGTGGATACGACCTGGTCACTACCGCCGCAGCAAGACCATCCCGCTTTGCGGCGGGCTCTGGTGAATACCAGTAGTGACTTAGAACCGGTCCACTAGCACGGTCCACGCCAATCCCTCTCTGGCACAGAGGATCCACCTCCTGCCAGCCGAATCGTGACAGGTACAATTATAGAAAAGCATATGACATGGGTATAATTTTAATCGTATTGACCCACAGAATAAAGAAAACATGTCATTTTTACCATAAAGTGTACAGCTTGAAAACAAAACCTTCCAAAGTTTGCTAAATTGCGGTTTTCTTTTCAATTTTCCCACATAAATAATATTTGTTTGGTTGCGCTGTACATTTTATGGTAAAATAAGTGATGTAATTACAAAGTACAATTGGTGACGCAAAAAATAAGCCCCCATATGGGTCTGTAGATGGAAATGTAAGAGAGTTATGATTTTTAGAAGGCGAGGAGGAAAAAACGAGAATGCAAAAATAAAATTGGTCTGGTCCTTAAAGCCAAAATGGGCCTGGTCCTTAAGGGGGTTATGTGTCATTACTAGAGATGAACCAACATTTCAAAAGTTCAGTTCTGCCACTTCATGAAACTCTGGCAAAACGTTCTGGTTCTGTCCAAACTAGTTCTGTAGTACACCAATAGCTTACAAACGTTTGAAAAACACTTTTAAGGGTCTATTCACACGGCAGAATTTCCACTTGCGTAATTCCGCCTCAAATTAAACCCTGTAGACTTCTATGTGATTCTGTAATTCCATTCTCACTTCTGAATTTTGGCTTGTGGAATTACGCTAGCGGAATTCCACAAGCGCAAATTCAGAAGTGTGAATGGGAGTACGGAATCTCATTGAAGTCTACAGGGTTTAATTTTAAGGCAGAACCGGCACTGTCACACCCCCTCCCATAGACTTGCATTGAGGGGCGGGGCGTGACTGCATTAGGGGACAGGGCTATGATGTCACGAGCTCCCGGCACCGCCTCCAGCGTTTGGAACAGTTTGTTCCAAACGCTAAGCAGCAGCGTACCCCTTTAACGGCCGTTCTCGTGACGGGGCACAATGGGCAACAACGGGTTCCGACGGCCCTCATTTACTTTTATGAGGTCCGTCGGGCATCGTTGTTTTTTGACGGGAATAGTGGGAGAAAAAGATGTCGCAAGCAGTATTTTTTCTCCCGCTACTCTTCCCGGCTCCCTTGATGGGCGTCACATTGCCTTGTCGTAATGGCAGTGTAAAATGCTTACATGCTTCAGTCAGAGGTACACACAGAGAGACCTTGACTTGTACCACTAAAGGCAGGAAATCTTGAAAATCTTATCTTTATTGAAAATAATCCACATAGGTAAAAGATCTGTAGCAGTGTGTAACCGGGAGTGGAGGCAGTAGCGTGCACCAGGCGACGGTAGCCGTTTCACGCACAGGGGCGTGTCATCAGGCCCAATGGGCCTGATGACACGCCCCTGTACGTGAAACGGCTGCTGTCGCCCATGACACCCTACTGCCTACTCTCCCGGTTACACACTGCTACAGATCTTTTACCTATGTGGATTATTTTCAATAAAGACAAGATTTTCAAGATTTCCTGGTGAGTGCTCCAGATCCTTTTCACTTTCTTTCTATGCATGCTATCAAATAGACCTGTGCCATGTGGCCTCTTGCTCATCTGTTGTTGTTGTATGGAGATGCAGGATCCAAACAATCCCACATTTATGGCTTATCCTGCTGCTTTCTTCTGATATTATAATATTACTGTGCATGTGTAATGATGCTACAAACAACTATACCACTGCGGTGTCTATCACACCTTATAGAAAACATAATTCACAGATAATACAGGGTGTTTGCAGCATGTGATGAGGTGTTATGCCGGTGTTGCATTTTAGGTGGGATTTTATTACAACACATAATTAGATAATGATTTTTCATTATAGCCGGATATAAGGAGATAATTGAAAGAAAACTTGTAAACAACGTCTCAAGTATCTGCTGCCTTTTCTTGTTAAACACTTCTGCTGGAAATCAAACAAGGACATTGAGCGATCAGAAGGAAACATTATCACAGACACCTTGTAGCAATGAGAAGAGAGAGAATACAACAGGTACTTCCAATAATCCCCACCGGCCTCCCAGGATACAACACTGCAGCATCCTGTGAATACATTATTGTAGAACACAATCCTATAATCATGTTGGATCTGTTCCTGTGGATCTATAAGAGAATGAATGCAAATCCTTGGGTGATGTATTACTGGCTAACAATATCTATATATATATATATAAATATAAATATATATATATATATATATATATATTTGTGATCATGACTGCAAATTTTGCACACGTACTTGTATGACTGATAATAACCCTACCATTGCGGTCAGAGGTGTACCATAAACTGTTAGAGGGCATACCCTGTAGATGAATGAATAAATAAGGGAGGGCTGGGATGGTTCCACAAAATCCTGTATGCCCCGCCTTGAGGTGCAGGGGGATTATATACTTACGTCCCTCACACAAGTACTGACCTAACAGGCTTAACCACTTAAGGACCACGGGCACACATGTACGCCCTGACTCCCTGGTACTTAAGGACCCTGGGCGTACCTGTATGCCCGTGGGAATTTTGGTCCCCGCCGCACGGGATGACTGCTTATATCTATCAGCTGGCATTCCATGCCAATGTCCAGGGGGGTCCTGAGACACCCCATGTCGGCGATTGCGGCAATTCCGGATCATAAGGGGCTCCGGTAACCCGGAAAATAAGGGGGATCGGGGTTGTCCAAGACACCTCTAATCCCCCTGAAGGTATAGGAGTGAGGTGGCAGGGGTGCTACCACTCCTATCCCTGCTATTGGTCGGTCAGAAGCGACCGACCAATAGCAGATTGGGTGTGGGGGGGTTAAAGTTTGGTTCCCCGTTCTGCCCACACACAGTAGTTGGGCAAGAACGGGGGAACTAATAGTGACTGGCGCCGGAGGTCCACTTAGCAGCGGCTATCGGCGGCAGAGGACAGTGATGCGGCTCCCTGGTGCAGCGATGACGTGCAGCTCCCTGGTGCGACAATCCTACGGAAGCCGGTGAGTAGTTGCCTAGCAACATCTAGAGGGCTACAGTATGGAGATCACTGTGCAGTGGTCTCTAAACTGTGGCCCTCTAGATCTTGCAAAACTACAACTCCCAGCATGCCCAAACAGCAGTTTGCTGTCTGGGCATGCCGAGATTTGTAGTTTTGCAACAACTTGAGGGCCACAGTTTGGAGATCATCCGACTTTAACAAAAAGTTAACAGTTTGGAGATCATCCAACTTTAACAAAAAGTTGTCAAACACCTGTGGGGTGTTTAGGCTCACTGGACCCCTTGTTACGTTCATTGAGGGGTTTAGATTCCAAAATAGTATGCCATATGTTTTTTTTTTTTTGCTGTTCTGGCACCATAGGGGCTTCCTAAATGCGACATGCTCCGCAAAAACCATTTCAGCAAAATTCACTCTCCAAAATCCCATTCTCGCTCCTTCCCTTCTTAGCCCTCTACTGCACCCGCCGAACACTTCACATACAATGAAGATTTAGAATTTTCTTCTTCACTTTGCTGCTATTCCTGTGAAACACCTAAAGGGTTAACAATCTTACTGAATGTCATTTTGAATACTTTGGGGGGGTGTAGTTTTTATAATGGGGTCATTTGTGGGGTATTTCTAATATTAAGGCCCTACATATCCACTTCAAAACTGAACTGGTCCCTGAAAAATTCCGATTTTGAAAATTTTGTGAAAAATTAGAAAATTGCTGCTGAACTTTGAAGCCCTCTAATGTCTTCCAAAAGTAAAAACATGTCAAGTTTATGATGGAAATATAAAGTAGACATATTGTATTTGTGAATCAATATGTAATTTCTTTGGAATGTCTATTTCCCTTACAAGCAGAGAGTTTCAAAGTTAGAAAAATGCAACATTTTAAATTTTTCATCAAATTTTGGATTTTTTTACCAAGAAATGATGAAAGTATCGACAGAAATTTGCCACTATCATAAAGTAGAATATGTCACAAAAAAATAATCTCAGAATCAGTATGAAACGCATCCCAGAGTTATTAAAGCTTAAAGTGACAGTGGTCAGATGTGTAAAAAACGCTCTGGTCCTTAAGGTGAAAATGGGCTTGGTCCTTAACCCCTTAAGGACTCAGCCCATTTTGGCCTTAAGGACTCAGACAATTAAATTTTTACGTTTTCATTTTTTCCTCCTCGCCTTCTAAAAATCATAACTCTTTTATATTTTCATCCACAGACTAGTATGAGAGCTTGTTTCTTGCGCGACCAGTTGTCCTTTGTAATGACATTACTCATTATATCATAAAATGTATGGCGCAACCAAAAAACACTATTTTTGTGGGGAAATTAAAACGAAAAACGCAATTTTGCTAATTTTGGAAGGTTTCGTTTTCACGCCGTACAATTTATGGTAAAAATGACGTGTGTTCTTTATTCTGAGGGTCAATACAATTAAAATGATACCCATTATTACTTACTTTTATATTATTGTTGCGCTTAAAAAAAATCACAAACTTTTTAACCAAATTAGTACGTTTATAATCCCTTTATTTTGATGACCTATAACTTTTTTATTTTTCTGTATAAGCGGCGGTATGGGGGCTAATTTTTTGCGCCATGATCTGAATTTTTTTTTGATACCACATTTGCATATAAAAAACTTTTAATACATTTTTATAATTTTTTTTTCATAAAATGTATTAAAAAAGTAGGAATTTTGGACTTTTTTTTTTTCGTTCACGCCGTTAACCGTACGGGATCATTAACATTTTATTTTTTAATAGTTCGGACATTTACGCACGCGGCGATACCAAATATGTGTATAAAAAATTTTTTTACGCTTTTTGGGGGTAAAATAGGAAAAAACGGACGTTTTACTTTTTATTGGGGGAGGGGATTTTTCACTTTTTTTTTACTTTTACTTTTACATTTTTTTTTACACTTGAATAGTCCCCATAGGGGACTATTCATAGCAATACCATGATTGCTAATACTGATCTGTTCTATGTATAGGACATAGAACAGATCAGTATTATCGGTCATCTCCTGCTCTGGTCTGCTCGATCACAGACCAGAGCAGGAGACGCCGGGAGCCGCATGGAGGAAGGAGAGGGGACCTCCGTGCAGCGTTATGAATGATCGGATCCCCGCAGCAGCGCTGCGGGCGATCCGATCATTCATTCAAATCGCGCACTGCCGCAGATGCCGGGATCTGTATTGATCCCGGCACCTGAGGGGTTAATGGCGGACGCCCGCGAGATCGCGGGCGTCGGCCATTGCCGGCGGGTCCCTGGCTGCGATCAGCAGCCGGGATCAGCCGCGCATGACACGGCATTGCTCCGATGTACCACCGCACCAGGACGTACATTTACGTCCTGCGTCCTTAAGGGGTTAAGGGGTTAAAGGTACTCCACTGGAAAATAGTTATATTTTTTTTAATGAACTGATGCCAGAAAGTTAAACAGATTTTTTAATTACTTCTATTAAAAAATCTTAACCCTTCCAGTACTTATCAGCTGCTATATTCTCCACAGGAAGTTCTTTTCTTTTAGAATTTCCTTTCTGTCTGACCACAGTGCTCTCTGCTGACACCTGAGCTGTCCAGAGCAGTTGATTTAAAAAAAATAAAAATGTTTTCCAGCGGAGTACCCGTTTAACACTTTTGCTCATGGCTGCTAATGTTGCACACATACTCGAATGACTGATATTAACCTTACCATAGCGATCAGAGGTGTGCCATAAACCATGTCCGGGGGCATTCCTATAGAGGGCAAAATCCAAACCAAGCAGGATGAAAACATGATGGTAGAACACAATCCTATAATCATGTTGGATCTGTTCCTGTGGATCTATAACAGAATGAATGCAAATCCTTGGGTGATGTATTACTGGCTAACAAAACATATAGGAGGAGATTTATCAAAACCTGTCCAAGGAAAAGTTGTTGAGTGGCCCATTGCAACCAATCAGATCTCTTCTTTGATTTTTGAAAAGGCCTCTAAAAAATGAAAGAAGCGATCTGATTGGTTGCTCTGGGCAACTTTTCCTCTGGACTGGTTTGGATAAATTTCCCCCACGGTGTACACATATCCTTAAATTGTGATATATATATATATATATATATATATATATATATATATATATATATATCTACTAAAACAGATAATACAAAATGTAGTTTCTGTGGTCACCTCCAACCTGCAGCTGTCTGTGGTGTTCCAGTATAGGACCGGTCCTGTACCTTCCTTAAGTCCCCTCAGGAAGAGTCCCTTAGGTCCATTGGGCTCTCCTGCAGGGTTCCCCCCTTGTTGTCTCATGCCAATGCAATGTATATTCATTATGTGTATCTTTTGTTCATATGTATAAAGTTGTACAGTTTGTATAAAATGTATAGGACCTTCCTTGGTCATGTGAACTACTGTCATGTGATATACCCAGAGTTCCTTGGGCACAGGAACCCCAAGCATTATCAACCAATGGGCTTTAGTCCAGCCCCCTAGTATATATAACAGGCTTTAGTCTCTCAGTAAGCTCTCTTGTTCCTGCACTCTCTTGTTCCTGCACTCTCTTGTTCTTGCTTCTCATCCTGTATACTAAAGCCTAAGGAACAGCAGCCACTTCTAAAACATGAGTAACAATTCTCTCTACAAATCCAGTGACTACTACTCAGCTAAGGAACATATTAGTAGCACAGTGGCCTTCATAAATATCTCAATAACTACAAGTCCAAGCAAGCCTGTGAGGTATCCTGTGTCCCGGTTGCCTCTGCGGAAACTGCCTTACTGTAAAAACTGTTTCCTGAATATTCCAAGTAAAAGTTCCAGTTATTGCAAAATCCTTGCCGTGGACATTCCTTTATTGCGTACCATTTCTGGGCTGGATGTCGCTGGTTATTATACTGAAACAACCGCATCCTGGCATCACAAACACTAAGGGGTTAACAACAGCTTACCCCCAGGGTTAATACCACCAGATCCTGCTACATACTGCAACACCCTGTGGTCACCACATAGCTTTTGGCGTCACGATCAGGATACGAGTGTGTGCCTTTAATAATTCAGGCACCCGGGCCACCTGCTACGAAAAATGGGTGTATACCGTAATTGCAAGTGCCACTTGTCCTCCCCCATATTCAGAACTGTGTATTGTAAAACTGTCCAGGATTGTCGCAAGCCATGATTGAAATTGCACCCAAACGTGTACAGGACATTGTTGCTGAAATTTTGCTTTGCCGGGGTGCTAGAAAAAGTAAGGGGGGAGGTGAAGAATATTGTGTTGCTGCTGAAATACCTGAAGGGGTTAAAGTCAATCCTGGACCTTCCCGCGCGTGCGAGCGGCAGCAGCTCTGCGCCGCTGGTCCTCCGCAGTTGCGCCTCCAGTGCCAGCCGGAAGGAATGAAAAGTTTCCCCCTGTGTTGCAGTGGGGAAGGATTTCTTACTCGTCCCCCACTGGAAGTCCTCTGGGCGCAGTAAAACACAAAAAGTTCCGGCAGCTGCGCCCGCATCGGTACAGCAAACCTCCACTGCACAGACTCTGCAGAGGCCAGAAGAAGGATTCAGACAGAACAGCAAATACCAGGAACTTCAGAAGCAGGCCGCCCAAGCCGCTGCGGCACACCGCAACTTCTCTGAAATGGCCAGTATATCTTAATTGCCCAGCAGCGATGACACATTCAATCAAGGCTACAAAACCAGTGTACTCTAACCTGCTTGCAGCGACAGCGCACCCCATCAAGTCTACAGGTCAGCGCACTCAAAATTTTCTTAAAGGGCCAGCGCACCCCAAATCTCTTAAAGCGACAGCGCACCCAATCAAGTCTGCAAGATGTCAGCACCTAGTTCACCTGGACCGCAGGACAAAGGTGCTCCTGCGACCCCGCCAGTGGGGTCACCACAGTTTGCAACGAGGGTTCTACCCTCTCCACCTCACGCTCCACCTAACAGTCTAGGAGCTCCTGTAGCCACACCACTCTTCTTGGGGAACCCTGTTCTTCCTACCTACAATGGGGACTCCTTCACCCTTCGAGATTTCAAGGAGAAGATACAGAGTCTTTTTGTTTTCTATTCTTTTCCCCAAAATCAGCAGGTGCAGTTGCTTACTGGACAGCTACAAGGACGGCCAGCCTCCGAGAAGGCAACAGTGGAGCAGATATTTAAGGGACTGTACCAAGTGTTCGAGTCGCACTCCCCATCTGAGGTACGCCTCCGCCTGTACGAGAGACAGCAGAAACCAGGTAAGACTCTTCGGGCCTATGGTGTAGCTTTGCAAAACGCTTTAGAGACTGTACAGAAGTTAGACAGCATTACGCCCGAGCAGGGTAACAAGGTGCCCATGGACAGATTAATAGATTGGGGCTCAAAATAATTGGGACAAGGCCCAACGTAGAATGCTTGTGGTGCAGAATCCTAGCTTGTCTTTCCCTGCCTTCAAGAGACTGGCCCTACAAGTCCTTGTAGAGTCAGGGCCCGAGGCAGAAGAAGTCAACGCCTCCTCCTCCGAAACGTTAGGAGCATCTGCTAGGTAAGTGCCACCGTCACCATCTGCTCCTGCACCACAACATCTTTCCATCTTAGCATCCCCCTCAAATTCTAAGGCTTCCAGTGCACACTGAGTTGCTCAGTAGAGACCACTGATATAGTATAGAAGCCTCTACCCGCAAGGTAGAGACCACTGATAGGGTATGTTCACACTGAGGAATTGGAGAGGAATTTCCACGAGTAATTCTGCTCACTTTTTCCTCTCCAAATCATTCAGCAGTGAAAATCCCCATAGAGTTGTGCAGAATTTCTGCCCCTCAGTTCACACTGAGGAATTTCCTCAAGCAGAATTCTGACGAGGAAGTCTGTTCCGCTTGAAGAAAGAACATGTTCTTTCTTTCAGGCGGAATCAGCGTCGTTCTCCCATAGAGATCAATGTTATATATTTTTTTTGAGTCAGAAGCATTTCCACGCGGAATTGGCGCTGAATTGGCGCGGAATTCGCACAGAATTTCCGCATGAAAAAAAAAATATTTTATGAATAGAAATACTTGATACTCCTCATCCGCATGAAACCTGCATTTCCGTGCGAAATCTCTGTGAGTTCTTGTGGAAAAGTAACAATATTTTGAGGCAGAAAATTTCTGCTTGATTTCCGCCCCAATTCCTCAGTGTGAACATACCCATATAGTATAGAAGCCTCTACTACTGATTTTCTGATTTTGGAGGCTTTTGATGTGAACCCTATAAGGATCAGTGATCAGGAACAAACGACTGTCCAGCTCAGAGATGCAGAAACGGAATACTTTATTACGGTACTTCAGCACATGGATGACAGCTATAAGGATCAGTGGTGACATATCTAGTCGATCAATGAGCTGCTGTTCTAAATCAATGGTCGTCTGCATTTGGTATGGGTGAAATTACATTGACTCGAAAGATACAGGTCCTGCATTTATTAGCTGGGACACATATCAGGTAAACTATAAGGGGGTAAATATATATTTCCTACCTTCAGGGAAAGAGACTGCATGTTTAAAGGGGTACTCCGGTGAAAACCTTTTTTCTTTTAAATCAACTGGTGGCAGAAAGTTAAACATATTTGTAAATTACTATTGAAAAATCTTAATCCTTCCTATACTTATTAGCTGCTGAATACTACAGAGGAAATTATTTTCTTTTTGGAATGCTCTCTGATGACATCACGAGCACAGTTCTCTCTGCTGACGTCATTATAATAATAATAACGCTTTATTTATTGTTGTCCTTAGTGGGATTTGAACCCAAGTCCCCAGTGCTAACCACTGAGCCACCATGCTGCCCTTAGCATACATCTGCTATGCATGGTTGCTAAAATGGACAGAGATGTCAGCAGAGAGCACTGTGCTCGTGATGTCATCAGTGTTCCAAAAAGAAAGGCATTTCCTCTGTAGCATTCAGCAGCTAATAAGTACTGGAAGGATTAAGATTTTTTAATAGAAGTAATTTACAAATATGTTTTACTTTCTGCCACCAGTTGATTTAAAAGAAAAAAGGTTTTCACCGGAGTACCCCTTTAAAGGGGTTATCCAGGAATAGAAATACACAGCTCCACGTATGTCTCCAGGTTGGGTGTGGTTTCACAACTTGGCTCCATTCACTTCAATGGAACTGAGCTGCAGAACCACACTCAACCTGGATACAAACGGGGAACAGTTTTTGATTTGATCAAGTAGATGTGTTTTTCTATTCCTGGATAACCCCTTTAACCCCTTAAGGACGTAGCCCTTTTTCACCTTAAGGACTCGGCTGTTTTTTGCAACCACTGTCACTTTAAACATTAATAACTCTGGAATGCTTTTACTTATCATTCTGATTCCGAGACTGTTTTTTCGTGACATATTCTACTTTAACATAGTGGTAAAATTTTATGGTAACTTGCATCCTTTCTTGGTGAAAAATCCCAAAATTTGATGAAAATTTTTTTTCTAACTTTGAAGCTCTCTGCCTGTAAGGAAAATGGATATTCAAAAAAAAAATTTTGTAGTTCACATATAAAATATGTCTACTTTATGTTTGCATCATAAAATTTGTGAGTTTTTACTTTTGGAAGACACCAGGGGGCTTCAAAGTTCAGCAGCAATTTTCCAATTTTTCACAAAATTTTCAAACTTGATATTTTTCAGGGACCAGTTCAGGTTTGAAGTGGATTTGAAGGGTCTTCATATTAGAAATACCCAATAAATGACCCATTATAAAAACTGCACCCCCCAAAGTATTCAAAATGACATTCAGTCCGTGTTTTAACCCTTTAGGTGTTTCACAGGAATAGCAGCAAAGTGAAGGAGAAAATTCAAAATCTTAATTTTTTACACTCGCATGTTCTTGTAGACCCAATTTTTGAATTTTTGCAAGTTGTAAAAGGAGAACATTTTTACTTGTATTTGTAGCTCAATTTCTCTCGAGTAAGCACATACCTCATATGTCTATGTAAAGTGTTCGGCGGGCGCAGTAGAGGGCTCAGAAGGGAAGGAGCGACAAGGGGATTTTGGAGAGAACATTTTTCTGAAATGGTTTTTGGGGGGCATGTCACCTTTAGGAAGCCCCTAGGGTGTCAAAACAGCAAAAAAAAAACACATGGCATACCATTTTGGAAACTAGACCCCTCGGGGGATGTAACATGGGATAAAGTGAACCTTAATACCCCACAGGTGTTTCATGACTTTTGCAAATGTAAAAAATAAAATAAAAATTTTACCTAAAATGCTTGTTTTCCCCAAAATTTTACATTTTTAAAAAGGGTAATAGCAGAAAACACCCCCCAAAATTTGAATCCCAATTTCTCCCGATTCAGAAAACCCCCCATATGGGGGTGAAAAGTGCTCTGCTGGCGCACTACAGATCTCAGAAGAGGAGTAGTCACATTTGGCTTTTTGGAAGCAAATTTTGCTCTGGGGGCATGCTGCATTTAGGAAGACCCTATGGTGCCAGGACAGCAAAAAAAAACACACGGCATACTATTTTGGAAACTAGACCCCTCGGGGAACATAACAAGGGGTTAAGTGAACCTTTATACCCCACAGGTGTTTCACGACTTTTGCATATGTAAAAAAAAAATAATAATCTTTACCAAAAATGCTTGTTTTCCCAAAAAATTAACATTTTTAAAAAGGGTAAAAGCAGAAAATACCCCCCAAAATTTGTAACACAATTTCTCCCGAGTAAGGCGATACCCCATATGTGACCCTAAACTGTTGCCTTGAAATACGTCAGGGCTCCAAAGTGAGAGCGCCATGCCCATTTGAGGCCTAAATTAGGGACTTGCATAGGGGTGGATATAGGGGTATTCTACGCCAGTGATTCCCAAACAGGGTGCCTCCAGCTGTTGTAAAACTCCCAGCATGCCTGGACAGTCAGTGGCTGTCTGGTAATACTGGGAGTAGTTGTTTTACAACAGCTGGAGGCTCCGTTTTGGAAACAGTGGCGTACCAGACGTTTTTCATTTTTATTGGGTAGGGGAGGGGGGCTGTGTAGGGGTAAGTGTATATGTAGTGTTTTTACTTTTTTTTTTTATTTTGTGTTAGTGTAGTGTAGTGTAGTGTTTTTAGGGTACAGTCACACGGGTGGGGGTCCACAGTAGTTTCTCGCTGGCAGTTTGAGCTGCGGCAGAAAATTTGCCGCAACTCAAACTTGCAGCCGGATACTTACTGTAAACCTCCGCCCATGTGAGTGTACCCTGTACGTTCACATTGGGGAGGGGGGGAACATCCAGCTGTTGCAAAACTACAACTCCCAGCTTGCGCTGACAGACTGTACATGCTGAGAGTTTTAGTTTTGCAACAGCTGTAGGCACACTGGTTATGTATCACTTTTGTGACCTAACTCAGTGTTTCACAACCAGTGTGCCTCCAGCTGTTGCAAAACTACAACTCCCAGCATGTACGGTGCATGCTGGGAGTTGTAGTTTGCAACAGCTGGAGGCACACCGGTCGTGAAACACTGAGTTAGGTAAAAAAAAAACTCTGAGTTTCACAACCAGTGTGCCTTCAGCTGTTGCAAAACTACAACTCTCAGCAGTCACCGACAGCCAACGGGTATGCTGGTAGTTGTAGTTATGCAACCAGCAGATGCACCACTACAACTCCCAGCATGCACTTTAGCTGTTTGTGCAAGCTGGGAGTTGTAGTTATACAACAGCTGAAGGTACACTTTTCCATAGAAAAAATGTGCCTCCAGCTGTTGCAAAATTATAAGTCCCAGCATGCCCATAAGGGAATGTTGGGAGTTGTGGTGGTCTGCCTCCTGCTGTTGCATAACTACAGCTTCCAGCATGCCCTTTTTGGATGCTGGGAGCTGTTGCTAAGCAACAGCAGGAGGCTGTCACTCAGCTCCAACTGCTGATCCACGCCGCCGCTGCAGGTCAGTCCCTCGCGGCCGCCGCCGCTCCTGGGGCCTCGATCCCAACATTGATGACGGGGATCAGGGTCCCCAGCTGCCGGGGTCCTCTTCCCGCACCCGATCACGTCCTCCGGAAGAGGGGCGGATCGGGTTGCGGGAGTGACGCCCGCAGCAGGTGCCCTGATTGATCGGCCGGTAAACCGACCAACGAATCAGGGCGATCGTGAGGTGGCACCAGTGCCACCTGACCCCTGCTGGCTATGGCTGTTCGGGGCCGTCAGAGACTGGAGACCAGATTGACCCCGAATCGCCGCAGATCGCTGGGCTGAATTGTCCAGCGATCTGCGGCCATTGCCGACATGGGGGTCATCATGACCCCCCTGGGCGATATGCCGCGATGCCTGCTGAACGATTTCAGCAGGCATACGGCTCTGGTCCCCAACCGGCTAGCGCTAGCTGTGGGGACCGGAATTCCCACAGGCGTATGGAAACGCCCTGCGTCCTTAAGGACTCCGAATGCAGGGCGTATCCATACACCCTGCGTCCTGAAGAGGTTGAATTTGAAAGACTGTTTAGGTTTCTGAGAGACTGTTCACTTTTATTTTCCCGTTTTGAATACTGCTTTATTGTTTTGTTCTTATTGCATTGTGCATGTGATGTTGTGTTATGTTCTGATTGTGCCCCTATCCATTTTGGGTTGCTGGGACTGCTGGAATGCAGTGCTTAGTTGGTTGGTTTCTTGACTGTTTCTTGACAGCTAACAGGAGAAGGTGCTGAGACAACATAGGCATCAGAAGAGCCAGTCACTGATGAAGATATTGTGAAGCTGCTCCACAGTTCCACAAAATACATATGAGATAGAAAGGGTAAAGAGGAGTGAAAGAGTGCGCTCTTGGTGCCGATAGGTTTAGTGTGGACAGTGTGCAAGTCATGACAAATAAACCTGTGAGTTGTCTGTGATTACAGGCCTTTTGCCTACCCAACAAGGGTGTGTCAGTAAATAGGAGGCCAGAGTAGGCTTGTCCATCAGGCACCGTCAATGGGCTTAAAGAGTACCTCTCATGATCTAAATACATTTTATAATCCTCCCAGTTCACTGTCCCATCATGATAAACCACCCCCTGCCTTTATTTTTATTATTTGTTATGTTTCTACTTTGATATTGCTCTGTATTTTCTGCTCAATTTCAGTCAAATTCACAGACTGGGAAGGGGTGTGCCCCAGCAGGTGTGACATCATCTGAAGCCACTAGGGGGAAAACTTCCTCCCTCACTCTGCTACACAAAGCCCAGAGCAGTTCAGTGTGAAATGATCTATGATTGGATAAGGCTGCACCCCCTCCCTCAGTATTTTCTGTTTTTGGACTTCTGCCATGCCAGCAGGAGTCCAAAGTCTGTGCAAAAGATGGAGGAAAATTTGCTATGAACAAGTAGGGCGACACCTAGTGGCAGCTTTTTTAAACACAAAAAAACATGGAAAACTTCATTATTGTAAACAAAGCACATTAGAAAGATTTTTTATTTATCATAAGGAGTGCAATAGAAAAAATTAGATTTAATGAGAGTGCCCATTTAAGACCAGAGGAGCCTTCTCCATCATGAAAGAATTGGTGGGGTGGAGGTTCAATGTTGGCTTGTTGACTGTGGAAGAATTGAAGACATGGCAGACATGTGAGATTTTGTAATTTTTATTGAAAGCCGAGGTACGTGCTCTCAAATCACCCAAGTGCAAGTAAAAAGTGCAAGTGTTTACACAAAAAAATGTGCACGAGGATGCGGTCTATCGCAAGCCCTTCTCCGAAACAAGAGAGGCCCCCCAACAAACCTTACCCTTCAGGCCAAAAAGCACCTGCAAGGTTCCAGGTACAATGACCCCTTTCACCGAAGCTACTCAGGGACCGAAGGTGCTCCCGGCAGACAACTAGGCGTTAACCAGGTTGTCACCAAGGAACCAGTAAAACCGGTTTGGCATCCTGCCGAAGCAAGGTTCCCACAGGGTATAGCAGGGAGGTGAGGAACCTGATTGCCACACACACCTCCCCTAGACCAGCAGGAGAAACACCCAGAAGGGCTACCGCACCCTACCAAATCCTAGTGGACAAACAGTGATAATTGTTGGGAGTGTTGGGGTCAATGAGGTACCTACCTTCCTGTCAGGTGAGAATGTTATACACATTCTGGGCCTCAGGTTTTAATTTATTAACCATGCCTTCAAAACAAGACTTAACCCCTGGCCCACTTTAGCCCAATTTTACATAATATTCTACCAGCTAGAAACATGATGGCAGAAAAATGGAAACCTAACTCCACTCTTACTTTATCAGGACTTTAAAGGAAAACAACATAGGGACATGTTGACACTTCCATGGAATCTGCAGGGGTGCATAAGGTAGGGTAAAGCCACAGGTAGAAGAAAGATGATGCCCAGCACTCATCAATAATGCACAGTGAAGATTTATTATGCCGTAGTGTAGTACAAGGACGCATTTCGGTATAGGAGCCTTCCTCAGCTGTCTGCCTATGGCATAATAAATCTTCACTGTGCATTACTGGAACTGTCCAGAGAAGCATATGTTTGCTATGGGATTTTCTCCTACTCTGGACAGTTCTTAAAATGGACAGAGATGTCAGCAGAGAGCTCTGTGTTCCAAAAAGAAAATAATTTCCTCTGTAGTATTCAGCAGCTAATAAGTACTGGAAGGATTAAGATTTTTTAATATCTGTTTAACTTTCTGGCACCAGTTGATTAAAAAAGTTTTCTACTGGAGTACCCCTTTAACCACTCAAGGACCAAGGACGTATCGGTAAGTCCTGAGTCCCCTCCCATTCTATAACGCGGGGCCACGGCTGGGACCCGTGGCTAATAGCGCGCGGCATCGATCGCGGTGCCGCACGCTATTAACCCTTTAGACGTGGAGTTCAAATTTGAACGCCGCGTCTAAAGTGAAAGTAAAACGTTGCCGATTAGCTCAGATGGCTGTCCGGGATTGCTGCGGCGAAATCGCGGCATCCGGAACAGCTGTGACACAGCAGGAGGGTCCCTTATCTTTCCTCCTTGTGTCCGATCGCCGAATGACTGCTCAGTGCCTGAGATCCATGAGCATGTGCATGAGCAGTCAAGCAGCAAAATCATTGATCAATGGTTTCCTATGAGAAACCATTGAACAATGTAAAAGATCAGTGTGTGCACTTTTATCGGCCCCTTTGGGAGCTGCAAAAATAAAAGTGAAAAAAAGTGAATAAAGATCATTTAACCCCTTCCCTAATAAAAGTTTGAATCACCCCCCTTTTCCCATTTAAAAAAAAAAAACTGTGAAAATAAAAATAAACATATATGGTATCACCGCGTACGGAAATGTCCAAATTATAAAAATAGATTGTTAATTAAACCACATGGTCAATGACGTACAAGCAAAAAAATTCCAAAGTCCAAGATTTGGTCACTTTTAACATCATGAAAAATTTATAAAAAGTGATCAAAAAGTCCGATCAATACAAAAATGGTACTGCTAAAAACTTCAGATCACGACGCAAAAAATAATATCTATCTGCAGGCACCCCGTGCAAACCCCTGGGGGGGTCCCGAAACCCCCCATTGTCGGTCAATTCAGACCAACGATTTGCGTTTTTTCCGGGTCAATCGGGTCTCTGGTGACCCGGTGACCCGAAAAAAAAGGATGAATGGGGCTATCCGAGACAGCCCCATTCACCCTTACCCAGCAGGAGCGAGGTGGCACAGGTGCTGCCTCACGATCACGTGATTGATCGGTCGGAACGACTGACCAATCACGACCCTGCTTGGCGGCGATCGGGACGGCGAAGATGGCGGAGATCGGCGCCGGCGGGGGGTCTCCTACCTTGCCCTGGTCCGGCGAGGGTCCCCTCGGGATTGGTGGCGGTGACAGGAGCAGCGGCGGTGGTCCCGACTGCAGGATACAGCAGGAGGTGAGGCCTGCTCACTTCCTGCTGTTGCTTAGCAAAAACTCGCAGCATGCACAGCCAAAGGGCATGCTGGGAGTTGTAGTTTTGCAACAGGTGGAGTTCCAACTACAACTCCCAGCATGCCCTTTGGTAGTCTGTGCATACTGGGGGTTGTAGTTATGCAACAGCTGGAGGCACATTTTTCTATGAAAAAGTGTGCAGCCAGCTGTTGCATAACTACGACTCCCAGCATGCACAGCCTACCAAAGGGTATGCTGGGAGTTGTAGCAGTGTGCCTCCAGCTGTTGCAAAACTACAACTCCCAGCATGCCCTTCGACTGTCAATCCATGCTGATTGTTGACAGCTGGAGACACATTGGTTGTGAAACCGAGTTTGTTACCTAATTCAGTGTTTTGCAACCAGTGTGCCTCCAGCTGTTGCAAAACTACAACTCCCAGCATGCACTGAGAGACTGTACATGCTGGGCGTTCTAGTTTCACAATAGCTGGAGGCACACTGGTTGCGAAACACTGAGTTAAGTAACAAACTCTGTGTTTCGCAACCAATGTGCCTCCAGCTATTGCATATTTACAACTCCCAGCATGTCAGTGCATGCTGGGAGTTGTAGTTTTGCAACAGCTGGAGGCTCCCCCCCCCCTTCATGTGAATGTACAGGGTACATTCACGTGGGCGGAGGTTTACAGCGAGTTCTGCTGCAAGTTTGAGATGCGGCAAATTTTCCGCCGCAGCTCAAACTCCCAGCGAGAAACTCATTGTAAACCTCCGCCCATGTGAATGTACCGTAAAAACACTGCACTACACTACACTAACACATAATAAAGGGTAAAACACTACATATGCACATACCCCTACACCCCCCCCCCCCCCCCCCCAATAAAAAAAAAAAAAATTATTGTATGGCAGTGTTTCCAAAAAGGAGTCTCCAGCTGTTGAAAAACAACAATTCACAGTATTGCCGGACAGCCACTGACTGTCAAGGCATGCCAGGAGTTTTGCAACAGCTAGACACACCCTGTTTGGGAAACACTGCCATATTTTTGTGGCGGATTCAAATCCCCAATTTAGTCCTCAAATGCGCATGGTGCTCCTCTCACTTCGGAGCCCTGTCGTATTTCAAGGAAACAGTTTCGGGCCACATATAGTGTATCTCCGTATTCAGGAGAAATTGTGTTACACATTTTGGGAGGCTTTTTCTCCTATTATCCCTTATGAAAAGGTAAAGTTGGGGTCTACACCAGCATATTAGTGTAAAAAAACTATTATTTTTACACTAACATGCTGGGATTGCCCCATACTTTTAATTTTCACAAGCGGTAAAAGGAAAAAAAGACCCTCAAAATTTGTAACGCAATTTCTCCTGAATACGGAAATACCCCATATGTGGGTGTAAAATGTTCTGCGGGCGCACAACATGGCTCAGAAGTGAGAGCCCACTATGTACAGTTGAGGCTTAAATTGGTGATTTACACAGGGGTAGCTGATTTTAAAGTGGTTCTGACATAAACGCAAAATAATAAATACCCAGATGTGACCGCATTTTGGAAACTAAAACCCTCACGGAATGTAACAAGGGGTAAAGTGAGCATTAACACCCCACAGGTGTTTGACAAATTTCCGTTAAAGTTGAATGTGAAAATGAAAAAAAAAAAAAAAATTTCACTAAAATGCTGGTGTTACCCTACATTTTTCATTTTCACAAGGGAGAATAGGAAAAACGCCCCCCAAAATGTGTAGCCCCATTTCCGCTGAGTAAGAACATACCCAATATGTGGATGTAAAGTGCTCTGTGGGTGAACTACAATGCTCAGAAGAGAAGGAGCGCCATTGGGTTTCTGGAGAAAGAATCTGTCCGAAATTAAAGCCCACATGTGTTTACAAAGCCCCCATAGTGCCAGAACAGTGGACCCCCCCCCCACATGTGACCCCATTTTGGAAACTACACCCCTCCCGTAATGTAATAAAGGGGACAGTGAGCATTTACACCCCACAGTTGTCTGACAGATTTTTGGAACAGTGGTCCGTGAAAATGAAAAATTTTATTTTTCATTTGCACAGCCCACTGTTCCAAAGATCTGTCAAACACAAGTGGGGTGTAAATACTCACTGCACCCCTTATTAAATTCTGTGAGGGGTGTAGTTTCCAAAATAGGTTCACATGTGGGGGGTCCACTGTTCTGCCACCACGGGGGGCTTTGTAAACGCACATGGCCTCCCACTTCTATTCCAACCAAATTCTCTCACCAGAAGCTCAATGGTGCTCCTTCTTTTCTGAGCATTGTAGTTCGCCCGCAGAGCACTTTACATCTATACATGGGGTATTTCCATACTCAGAAGAAATGGGGTTACAAATTTTGGGAGGCTTTTTCTCCAATTTCCCCTTGTGAAAATGAAAAATGTGGGGTAAAACCAGCATTTTAGTGAAAAAAAAACAAATTTTTCATTTCACGTCCAACTTTAGCGGAAATTTGTCAAGCACCTTTGGGGCGTTAAGGCTCACTGTACCCCTTGTTACATTTCTTGAGGGGTGTAGTTTCCAAAATAGTATGCCATGTTGTTGTTGTTGTTTTATTTTGCTGTTCTGGCACCATAGGGGCTTCCTAAATGGGACATGCCCCCCAAAAACTATTTCAGAAAAACTCACTCTCCAAAATCCTATTGTTGCTCCTTCCCTTCTGAGGCCTCTGGTGCACCCACAGTGCACTTGACTTACTCATATGAGGTATTTCCTTACTCAAGAGAAATTGGGTTACAACTTTTGGGGCTTTTTCTCCTTTTACCCCTTGTAAAATTTCAAAAACTGGGTCTACAAGGACATGCAAGCGTAAAAAATGAAGATTTAGAACTTTCTCCTTCACTTTGCTGCTATTCCTGTGAAACACCTAAAGGGTTAACACACTTTCTGAATGTCATTTTGAATACTTGGGGGGGGGGGGGGTGCAGTTTTTATAATGAGGTCATTTATGGGGTATTTCTAATATGAAGACCCCTCAAATTCACTTTAAAAATGAACTGGTCCCTGAAAAATTCCGACTTTGAAAATTTTGGGAAAAATTGGAAAATTGCTGCTGAACTTTGAAGTCCTCTGATGTCTTCCAAAAGTAAAAACATGTCAACTTCATGATGCAAATATAAAGTAGACATATTGTATATGTGAATCAATATATCATTTATTTGGAATATCCATTTTCCTTACAAGCAGAGAGTATCAAAGTTCGAAAAATGCTAAATTTTCTAAATTTTCATGAAATTTTGGGATATTTCACCAAGAAAGTATGCAAGTAACGAAGACAATTTACCACTAACATAAAGTAGAATATGTCACAAAAAAACAATCTTGGAATCAGAATAATTGGTAAAAGCATCCCAGAGTTATCCCAGAATTGCAAAAAAGGGCTCAGTCCTTAAAGGGGTACTCCGGTGAAAAACGTATTTTTAAATCAACTGGTGCCAGAAAGTTAAACAGATTTGTAATATACTTCTATAAAAAAAAATCTTAATACTTCCTGTACTTATTAGCTGCTGAATACTACAGCGGAAATTCTTTTCTTTTTGAAACACAGAGCTGTCTGCTGACATCACGAGCACAGGGCTCTCTTCTGACATCTCTGTCCATTTTAGGAACTGTCCAGAACACCATATGTTTGCTATGGGGATTTCCTTTTACTCTGGACAGTTCCTAAAATGGACAGAGATGTCAGCAGAGAGCACTGTGCTCATGATGTCAGCAGAGAGCACTGTGTTTCAAATGGAAAAGAATTTCCACTGTAGTATTCAGCAGCTAATAAGTACTGGAAGGATTAAGATTTTTTAATTGAAGTAATTTACAAATCTGAAAGAAAAATAAAGATTTGGGTAGCTCTAAAACCAAAATAATGACTTATGGGTGTCAGGCGAGTACTAACGTGGAGTTTGTGTATTCCGTACAACCTAAACAATAATATAGGTAGGTATATACACAATCATGTGTATATAGAATACGTATTCCTCAGGGCTGGGCTTGATTATAGTATATTTTATAAAAGCTTGTATGTCAAAAATAAATATTAAAGAAATGTGTATATATATGTACATGTGTTAAAGGGGTACTCCGGTGAAAACTGTTTTCTTTTAAATCAACTGGTGGCAGAAAGTTAAACATATTTGTAAATTACTTCTATTAATAAATCTTAATCCTTCCAGTAATTATTAGCTGCTGAATGCTACAGAGGAAATTCCTTTCTTTTTGGAACACTGATGACATCACGAGCACAGTGCTCTCTGCTGACATCTCCGTCCATTTTAGCAACCGTGCATAGCAGATGTATGCTAAGGGCAGCATGGTGGCTCAGTGGTTAGCACTGCTGCCTTGCAGTGCTGGGGACTTGGGTTCAAATCCCACTAAGGACAACAATAAATAAAGCATTATTATTATAATAACATCAGCAGAGAGAACTGTGCTCGTGATGTCATCAGAGAGCATTCCAAAAAGAAAAGAATTTCCTCTGTAGTATTCAGCAGCTAATAATTACAGGAAGGATTAAGATTTTTTAATGGAAGTATTTTACAAATATGTTTAACTTTCTGCCACCAGTTGATTTAAAAGAAAAAAGGTTTTCACCGGAGTATCCCTTTAAAGAAATGTACTATAATCAAGCCCAGCCCTGAGGAATACGTATTCTATATACACATGATTGTGTATATACCTACCTATATAATTTACAAATCTTTTTAACTTTCTGGCACCAGTTGATTAAAAAAAAAAAATAAAAGTAAAATTTTTCACCGGAGTACCCCATTAAGGTGAAAAAGGGCTCAGCCCTTAAGGGTTTAAGGGTTAAGTATTATCACCAAGTTTCTTGACTTTTTTGTGCCACTGTCATGTGAAAAAAGTGAATATATATATATATATATATATATATATATATATATATATATATATATATATTATATAGTATTAGACATATTTGCTTTTAAGAAAGAATACTCGACCACCCTCGTACAAAACTCAAGGCAACTCACACTTCCATTGAATTCACTCACCATGCAAATAATTTATTTAAGAATTAAACCCCGTACGATCCCCTCGGTTACGTTTCATAGCGCCGCTCTTTGATTTTATGCCGGTGGTTTTGAAATTTTAATTGGAAATTTACCTGTTGAGTAATTCTGTTTGTTTTGTGTTCGGCTCCCATGACATACAATTTTCTAATTACTCACTTGGCAGAGTCTCATTTCAATCCCATCACCTGCAGAGTTATCTATTACCACAATTTTAAGGTATAATGAACATTAATTTAATATGGGTTTTCATGTGAGTATAAATAGTTGTGCCGAAATATGCTGATTATTAATGTTCCATCCTAAATAAGTTTACGGTGGCTGAAATATATTCTTTTTCTCAGAAAACTTGAACAACATTTTCCTCTTCTGTAAAGGTACAGCAAATGGAGGCCATCATGATGCAAAAAGTAACATTACCAACCAAGCTCTATAGGGCAAGGTTAAAGGGGTATACTGGGATTTTTGGTTCTTTGAATGTAAGACAGGGGCAGCAAAGTAAGTCTAGTTATTAATATACTTCACTTACCTGTGTTTGGTGACTGGTATCACATTTCTTCATCTTTCTTTTCCCTGGAAGTTCATTTTGTGCAGCCTACAAAATGAGTGTTGTCTCGGACCTTTCCCAGCTTGCTGTGCGGCCTGAGACAATATATCACAAGCCAGAAGCTGAAAGGGGGCTTGACTGCTTCATCTGTTGTGTGTGAAGCCGCCCCCCTGATGATGTTACCGGCACACGTTTATATAGTCATCATCTCACAGATCCACAGCTTGTGTGTCAGGTGATGTCAGGAAAGTCATGTGATCAAAGGGAGCATGGCTGTGCTGCAATAGGTGGGGCGACCTATATGTGGGAGGGAAGTCACCTTCCTCCTTGAAACAAAAGGACTGTGTGCAAAAAACTCCTTTCTTTCTCTAACTGCTCGTCCCCCTCCTCCAACATATTGTTAACTAAGGCTCCTTTCACACTAAGAATTTCTCCGTTTACAAACTTCCGTCACATGTTCCGTCACTACAGCTGCAAAACCCGGCCGTTACAAAACCCCTGACGGCCGTGACTAAATTGCATTGCAGCCTATAGGGTTTTGTAACTGCCCGTTTGCACCCGTATATGCCCGTAATTCATTACGGGCGTTATTCAGTGACGGGACATTGTGGCGGAAAAATTACTGCATTTTGTAATTTTTTTTTCATGCATTCTTTTCGTAACGAACATCCGAAAATGGGAAAATTAGTTTTGTTCCGTGTTCGTTACGAAACGAATTGCACATGTCTATTGACAACCCCGCAATTTGTGTGGACTCAGAACCCTGGACCAGGGGAGGCCCCCGATCCCACACCAATGCACTTCCACCTGGAATGCCAAGGACCCACCACCCGGTCGGCAGACAGCACGTTGAGCAGCTCGGTGGATATAGGAATGCCCCACAATATGCACCACAGGAGAACGAGAACCTGGAAAAGAAAAACATGTCAGAAAAGCAACTCTGGATGCACATAACACGCGTAACATCCTGATTTCCACCTACCGATCCTTTGAATCTCACAGGCCGGAAGACCTGCCCTAGCCACTTCCTTGGCAGAACCGATGCGGAAGGAGGGCGTCCCATAATCAGAGGGAGGCACACAGGCCAACAGCAAGCACCATTTAAAAACCAAGCTAAACTGATATCTGGTAAGTGATGCACCCGAGGAGTTAACCAAAAACTTCTTCCCGGAAGCCCTAACCTTCAAAAATTCCTACACCAAAAAAGCACCCCCCCCCCACAGCACCCAGACTCAACCAACAACCCAAACCCTCCTGATCCGTCTTGGACCTCCTAATTCTCAGCTGAACCACTCCATTAGAAACCAACACATCGTCCTGCAAAATACCACCAGGAGCCCCCGCAGAAGGGGGAACTAGCTCCCCCACCCTTAGAGCCCCAAAAAATGCAAGGCAAAAATCCACAGAAAATAAAAGCCCCTCGTAAGGAGAAGCACAAATGTCCCCAACGACTCGAACCAGGGACATCAAACTCTGGATACTAGAGTCCACAGAAACGCCGGGCAAGGGCGGCCCTCCTGAGCCACCCCCGGAGACAACCAATGAAAATCCTGGAAACGGAAACGAGACAACAGGTCAGCATGCACCTTTTGAACACCAGGAACATGACGAGATCTGCACCAAATGTTGTACTCCAAACAACGGAGGGCCAGGTGTCAAAGCAAAGACAACACAGGGAGAGAGGAGGAGGACAGTCCATTAATACAGTGGACCACACTAATATTGTCAGTCCAAAAACAAACCTTCCGGTCCCTGAGCTCAGAGCCCCAAAGCTCCACCGCCACCGCAATGGGAAAAAGCTCAAGGAGGGTAAGGTTACGACACAAACCTTCCTCCTGCCAATGCGTAACCCACCGATCCTGCAGCGTCGGTGAATAGGGACAATTCTGAGTTACAAACCTCGGGCAACTGAAAACAGGTGCGACTGTTGTAGTGGCTCAAAAACTCACACCACACCAACAGGTCCGACTTGAGGGGGGCAGTTAAACGTATGCGGTGTTTGGGTCTCCTGACTCCCTTGGTAACCAGGGAGAGCCGACGAGAGAATACCTGTCCCATGGGCATAATGCTACAGGCAAAAACCAACACTCCCAAGAGAGATTGCATCTGTCGCAAAGTGACCTTGGAAACAGAACAGAAACCCTCCAACAAATGTAACAATTTTTTTAATTTGTCATCCGGCAACCGGAAGACTATATGAACCGAGTCAATTTCGATTCCCAGAAAAGAAAGCGTGGTGACCGGGCCCTCCGTCTTTTCAACGGAGAGGGGGACGCCAAACTTGCTCATCAGGGAACAGAAAGAGTCCAACAAAAACTGACAATGTGAGGACCCACCTGGACCAACAAAAAAAAAATCATCTAAGTAATGGATGATAGACTGACATCCCGTTTCATAACGCACCACCCATTCCAAAAATTTACTAAACATTTTTAAATAATGGCACGAAATGGAACATCCCATGGGCAGACAGGTGTCAAAATAGTATAGACCATCTACACGGCAACCCAGAAGATGATAGCAATCTGGGTGAACCAGCAGTAGCCGAAAAGCGGATTCAATATCCGATTTCGCCATTAGTGCGCCAGGACCAGCCTTTCTGACCAAAACTACCGCCCTATCAAAGGACACATAGGAAACCAACGCCTCCTCCTTGGAGATGCCGTCATTAACCGATGAGCCCCTCGGATACGACAGATGATGAATAAGACGGAACTCCCCACTGTCTTTTTTGGGAACAACCCCCAAAGGTGAAACACGTAAATTTGGAAAGCAGGGGGAACAAAAAGGCCCCTGAATCCTGCCCATATTGACTTCTTTACTGACCTTGTCCTGAAGAGCCTGAGGATAAAGCCTGGCGGAATACAAATTGTCAGACAACTGAGGTAAAACAGAAGGAACAAACGTAATGTAAAAACCATACAGGAAACCAATACGCAACTGTTACGCTTCAGAGTCATTGGGTTAACTCCCTAGCCAAGGTAGCATCGCGTCCACGCTCATCAGAGTCTTTTCCGTCAGAGGGCCCCGCGCCTTTTGCCGCAGGTTTTGCAGATCGTGAGCCATCATTAAACGGAGCCAAACATCCATTGCCTTACAACCCCAATCCACCCGGGCTGTAACGCCAAGCGCCGGCGGAACTCCTCATCATACTTCCACCACGCCTGACCACCGTGGGACTTAAAAGCATTATACACGGAATCCATATAAATGAAGAGTTCCGAACAATGCTCGGGGGGCTTTTTGCCCACAATGCAGCCCAAAACAGCAAAGGCCTGAAGCCAATTACCAACTGTTTTAGCAACATGGGGCCTACGCTCGAAACCCTTATCACTAGGGGGCTTACGTTCCTTGTCAATTGTACTCTGGTCCACCGACACTAAAGACCAAATGTCAATGTACTGATTACCCCAGATTTTTTGCTTCACTTCGTCACTAACATGTGACCCAAGGGGGCTAATCCCGCAAAAATACGATTCCTTATGAACACTTGCCCTGGGCAGAGACTGGGCCCTCGTGGCCGGGGGGAGAAACCACTCCACCCGGCGAGCCAGGCTCCAGCTGCACCAATAAGGCCTTAAGGGCCGGCACCAAAACCTGCGGCCCACCCCCCGAACCCCAAGCACCAGCATAGTTGAACTCACCAGTCCCGGAAGAAGGAGAGGGCATCACACCACATGTCGACGGTCCCCCAGGAACAGAAGTGGACGGCAGAGGCGCGGCCGCAGTAGCCGCTGCGCCGGAGGTGGGGGCCGTGCCGGCCTGGACTCCCTCCTGTCGTGACGAGTGCCCCGGCCCCGTGGGCTCCTGGAGCGGCTGCCAGAAGAAGATGGAGAGCATCAGCGGGAAGATCTGGACCACCGAGAGCAGTAGTTGCGGCGGGATGACCCGTGCCGACAGCTCCTGCTGCCGCCGGAACCTGCAGTCCTGCTGCGGCTATATCTGCCCGAGGACCTAGAAAAGGAGCGACCGCCCCGCCTATGGGACCTGTTGCACCTGCGACCCCCAGCACGGGAAGAGGGGACCCGGGGCCGTGACACAGGGGCCGGAGGCTGCTGACTAACTACCTCCAGAGCATCCTGAAACAGGGGCCTATGGGACTCCTTGGACTCAGGAGGAGCAGAGGGGGGGATCAATGTGCTGGGCTCCCTCAGGAGGAGAGGAAACAGCAGGCAGGGGATCAGCCTCCCCAGTAGCAGAGGAGCTGGAGGCACCCACATTATTGCCCATTATTGCAGCAGCAAGGGGAGTGACGGGGACACTACGGGCCGTGATGGGGGCACCAAGGGCACTGGGAACAGAATGCACAGCCTGAGGACCGCCACCACGAGGAAGAAGGGGGCGGGGCTACAGCGATCCCACACGCGAAAATGCCGGGACCTCCACTCCCCCCCCGCATTCCCGCTCCAGAGCGGCCCCGACGTGCAAGGGACCTGGGAGGACTGGGGATAAGGCGTGCAGAGGGACGCGTGGTGCGGCGAGTGGAGCACTGGGCCGCAGCCACCTGCATCATATAAGATGAACCCGACGAGGGGAGCGGAAGCGGAGCCCCCAGTTCAGCAAAAATGCAAGCCAGAAAGCTCCCATCGGTCCGCGCCCTCTCCCAGAGCAATCTAACCAGGTCTTCAGCCATACTCACAGCCGGAGCTCAATAAAGTAAGCTGTCTCCGCTGGCCAGGTCAGCAAAATGGAACTGAGGGGGGGAGGGACCTCCCCTTATGACAAGGAGGGTGCCGACCCAGCCCCCAGAGGCCCATGTGACTCCTGCTCCTCCCATCCTCACTATCTGCTTCAATTACAAAGGGGAGAGGTGAGGGGGGAGAATATTAACCCCCAATTAACCCACTCCCTGCCACACAGTCTGTGGCTCCTATGCCTAGTCGGCCCGGAGCCAACCAATCCAGGGGAACGTAGTAATGGCTCATTTGTCTTAACAGGATCTCTTAACCATCCCTCATTGGTTATACATCTGAATAAAGAGGGTTGCAGAGTACCAGATGCACGAAGTGGTAAATGGTAAACACCACCAACCCACCACACCTAAGCGGTTGTTTTTCCAGAATTGTGGCTCTGCTTGTCAGATTTAAAAGGACCAAACTTGTGAATCATTGTAAGGGAGTTTGAACCTACTGGGTGGACTACATAATAATATGGACAGGAAGCAGTCAGCTGGGTGTACCTTTCTATCATTATAGCGTATTCTGGAGAATGAGAACATGGTCAATGTGAATGGTGAACACAATCAAAGGAACACTTAAATAGCCCCCTTGGCTACCACATGCTTTTCAGCCCTTATATTAACTGTAGACCATAACCAGGATATTTTAAAAGTTTTTGCAATATTTAGGTATCTCCAATACAGCTAAAAACAGTCCATTAATATCAAAGTAACAAAAAGGGCAATTTCATTTCATGTATTCGTTATATTCGCATATGCTAATATTTGCAAATTCATGTATTTGAGGAAGAAAACATTGAGGGCGTGGACAACTTTACTATTGGTTGCTAGGGATGTTGTTGATAACCTCTAACAAGTGTATTTGCATCATTCTAAGTGGCCCACAAGTTAAAAGAACGAATATGCGCATATGCAAAAAAAAAGTTGAATATTCGTAATTTCGAATATGTAGCAAATATATTGGCAATATTCACGAATTTGCGATATTCGCGATAAAAATTTGAAATGCAAATATTCACGCCCAACACTACTCCTCAGAACCGAAGTTCAACAAGATCTGCAAATTATCAAATTTTCAAGCATTTTCCAATCTGTGGCATGTGGGAGGGGCTTATAAAATTCAGATCCAAAGCAACATGAAACCTCAGAAATCAGATCAAGTCAGTACAGTGTGGTGGGGTCATGTCTCCTGTTTGTGCCAGTTATGGCCACTTGTCACAAACTGAGAGGGACTGGAGTGATCCTTGCACTGAGAGACTTGGGTTATCACTCCAGGAGATGAGTATGCACGTAGAGATGTCAGCACTGTCCAATGTTGTGTGTCCCAGTGGTTTGGAGACCAACAACTAACTGGAATGACAGTAAGAGGGTAACCTCTGCACGGATGGGTCATCACATTAGAATAACGGTGCACAGAAATCCATTCTGTACAGTGAGGGAAATTGGACATCACATACCAAGCCTAGGGCGTTGAATAATGTCCACACAAACCACCAGAAGGTGCTTGTTTGGTGTCCCAGCAACAAAGGCTGCCCTGTGACTTTGGATTGCCTTGGGCAGACCTGCAGCACTGGTATTAGGCCCACTGAAAAACGTGTTGTATTGATTGTGTTTTACACTTTACCAAGAATGAATATATTGTTGTCATTATTTTGTTGTTGTTGTTCTTATGTATGTTATTTATGTGTTATTGTGCCTTTAAGCAGAGGAGCAGTGTACCCCATGTGACCCTGCCTGCCAATGGGAACCCCTATATTCTAGCCCATATAGTGTAGTGGGGGAGGAGTTGCCCCAGTGTGTTCTGAGCACAAGTGTGGTAAAGGTGTATTGTGTGTGTTGTGTGCTCTGAAGAAAGGCCCAGACCAATTCTACTTTATCCGGTTATTCTGCAAGGATCACCCGCACGGTGGAAGTTCATGCCCTGGTGGAGGAAGCTACAGGACCTTGACAGAACCCTAGCTACCAGGATCAATCTTCAAGTCTCTCAAGTCAGTATCAATTTATTGGGTGAAAGCACAAGTCCCATCAAGGCAACAGGGCTCACAAGGTGTTACACTGTATCCTCTCACTCTGCACCAGACTGTCTGTGTAACAACATCTGCACCCAGCTCAGTAAAGACAGTTATCCATAACCTGATGTCGTTGTGTTCCTTTACTCCTCATGTCTGGCCCAGGAGAAGCTATCCCCAACCTCGGACCGTGTATAGGCTAACGATGCCCTGGCGTCACAAAGTGATAAGGTATTTCCCAAAACCCCCTGTGGTATCACACTTGAATGAATTGGGCTACGAGTCAGACGTCCCTCTACAGGTCATCCTTTCTCTCTAAAGCTATCATGGTGCAGAGCAAGATGGTAATGGAGGCTGGAATGGAGGTCTATCCTCTTCAGTGAGGAGCCCCACTTTTGTCTTGGATTCAATAATAGCCGGTGAATGCCATGAAGAGGGCTTCACGAAGGAACGTCACACCAGTCCTATCCTACTTCCCGAATTACGGTGTGGAAGGGAATAACGTAAAGTAGTCAGCTAGACCCCTAACAACTTGGTGTTGCTTTGCTTTGGTTGTGGACCAGTGGTATGACCATTTCTCTGAAGTGTCCAAAGTGCCAGGTTGTTGCTCATGCTACTGTAAGCAACTTGTTTTGCCTAAATATGTTACCGTGACCTGCAGTGTCTCCGGGCAGGCCTACCATGTAGCACATCTGGGCTGTCATTGGTCAGCAATTGCAAAGGGTGCTGCCAGCACCAGATATTGGAGATTTGGGAGCCCTAGTGAACATTTCCCAAACAACCATTAAAGGGGTACTCCGGCCCTAAGACATCTTATCCCCTATCCAAAGAAAAGGGGATAAGATGTCTGATTGTGGGGGTCCTGCCACTGTGGACCCCCACAATCTCTCATGCAGCACCCACCTGTGTGAGCTGCACGCAGCGCGGGAGGCTCCGAGTCTTAAGCATCACGACCACAGGGCCAGAGTATCATGGCATCATGACTCTGCCCCATGTGATGCCACACCCCGCCCCCTCAATGCAAGTCTATGGGAGGGGCGTGACGGCCATCACGCCCCCTCCCATAGACTTGCATTGAGGGGGCAGGGCCTGACGTCACACGGGTTGTGACGTCATGATACTCCGGCCCCATGGTTTATCAGACATCTTATCTCCTATCCTTTGGATATGGGATAAGATGTCTTAGGGCCGGAGTACCCCTTTAAGAACCTCTCTGCCAAGGCTTGTAAATGTGTGTATTTCTGTGCGTGGCATTTATACTCAATACTGAATAAACTGAGATATTTTAAATATGTTGTATCTCAGAGGATTTTATGGACACGGCACCTAAACTCTTGCATGAATTAATTCCTCGGCCATGATATCTCTACAGTTCTCAGCATTCTTGTCCACAAGCGGTGGTAAATGGTAACAATACCCTGTTTGTACATCAATTAATGATGTTACCGCAATGACAAAATTGATCCAATGGAGTTTCTGCATCCTAAGCAAGGACCTAAGCAATAGCAGGCAATTAGATTATATTAAATGAAATTAACATACACAGAACATTACGGCTATGACTTGTATTGTCAATGATTAATGATCTTTCTTTTCTTCTCATTTTATAGAATGAATCCTTTGGAAACCTTTCAAAGGCAACAAAAAGATTACACAGGGAAACAACATTTATTTTATCGGTATATGGGAAGTTAACTGCTTCAGTCCTGGATCAGCTACAGTAGCTCAGAGAAAGACCTAATTGATATCATTGCTGTATAACATGGTAATATGAACAATGGGAGAGTGGACTCACATACATTGCACATAGCTGTAGGCAGTTCTTTGCAAAAAAATTCTAAGTAGAATAATTTTGGCCAATAGTACAGCTCATGACCACTGAAGCCACTTTTATGCCATTAAAGGGGTACACCGCCCCTAGACATCTTATCCCCTATCCAAAGGATAGGGGATAAGATGTCTGATCATAGGGGTCCTGCACCTGGGACCCCCACAATCTCTGTGCAGCACCCAGTTCATTTAGAATGCTGGGTGCCAGCGGTGGGGGGATAAATCCACCAGAAACTCTCCAGAAGATGGGTCTCCCTACCCCTGTCCTTCTTGATAAGTTGACTGTCATTTTCCAAATCTAGGTGGAGAATGAAAGGAAAGATGGCTGCACATGTCCTTACAAAGTTAGAATGAGAGTAGGATCCACTGCTTTGGAGATAAAGGTCGGTCCCAGACATCCCTCAGACATTACAGGGGTACTCTGCTGCCCCATCCTTCGGAACATTTTGTTCCAAAAGCTTGGAGTGGGCGGCAGGGGTTGTGACGTCACAACCACACCCTTTGTGACGTCACACCATGCCCCCTCAATGCAAGTCTATGAGAGGGAACATGGTGGTCACCACACCCCCTCCCATAGACTTGAATTGAGGGGGTGCGGTGTGACATCACAAAGGGTGTGGCTGTGACGTCACAACCCCTGCCGCCCACTCCAAGCTTTCGGAACAAAATGTTCCGAACGATGGGGCAGGGTAGTACCCCTGTAATGTCTGAGGGATGTCTGGGACCGACCTTTATCTCCAAAACAGAGGATCCTGCTCTCATTCTCACTTTGTAAGGACATGTGCAGCCATCTTTCCTTTCATTCTCCACCTAGATTTGGCAAATGACAGTCAACTTCTCAAGAAGGACAGGGGTAGGTAGACCCATCTTCTGGAGAGTTCCTGGTGGATTTTATCTACACTAACATGGTAGACTGACCAGCTGACAGCCCAGTAGAGAATGATTGTAGACCTGGCTGCACATGCATGGCGTGCTCTTCTCAGTCCAGTGACTACATTGTCCCTGGTTTTGGGATCGGTGGAGGTCCCAACGATTGTACCCTCACTGGTTATCTTGTTATCTTATGAACTGGGGATAACTTCTTTAGATGGGAATACCCCTTTAATTAAGCTTGGGAAGCACAAACCACACAAACAGCCAGATACAACTAAAATCTGGCATGGTCAATTTCTTCCAGGAAAAACCCAAACCTGCTGCCAGAAACTACTAAAATAAAAAGACAGAAGATAATGACATGGTGGGTGTCAATCTGCCATAAGCAATAAGAGCATTCACAATCTTATGAGGACCATAGTAAATTTTTCATTTTTTGGCTGTAGACAGTCTTTATTTAAATTTTTTACACAGGTGTCAGTAGTTGGGGCACAATTCATCTCATCTGCTCCCAAGGTTGGAAAGAGTTTTATAAAAATGGCAACAGGAAATTACGGGTCATATGACCCAATTAAAGGAGATGTCCGGTGCTCACTTTTCTTATTTTATCCGTTCCGGGCTGAAAAATAAAAGAAAACAAATTTTCTCTTACCTGCCTAGGCTCCCCTGGTGCTTCAGTACAGGTGTTCGGTCCCCGGGCTGTATTCTTCTTACTTCCTGTTAGCCCGGCACATCACACGGAGCTTCAACCTATCACCGGCAGCAGCGATGTCCCGCCTCGGCCAGTGATAGGCTGAAGCTCCGTGTGACGTGCCGGGCTAACAGGAAGTAAGAAGAATACAGCCTGGGGACCGAACACCTGTACCGGAGCACCGGGGGAGCGTATGCAGGTAAGAGAAAGTTTATTTTCTTTTTTTTTGCAGCCCGGAACGGATACAATAAGAAAAGTGAGCACCGGACGTGTCCTTTAAATGAATAAGCCTTGTGATCTCTGGTGTCCTATTTGGGGCTTTATGAATGTGAAGTGATGTAATGACCAGAGTTTTTCTTTAATCTTAGGAGAAGCTAAATGGGTTTGACATTTTATATGGGATCTGACAGCTGGATAAACATTGCATTTAATAGCTGATTAAGCCATGGTGAACTTCATTTTCCAGAAGGCATTTAGGTTTAGGGATATTTCTCCTTCATTATTCTACAGCTCCGAGCTCGTAATATATTTTTTAAGAAATCATAAAATATTCGA